>NW_015172579.1:11679-55811 GCF_001447785.1 Gekko japonicus
TAACTTTTTGAAAAGTCCAAAAACATCTTGACTGAAAAGGAAAGCACAATTGCATCCGCACATCAGCTATTTTTACAATCAGTCCCGTTCAGCTTCTCAGCAACTGGGTGGAGTAACTAATAATTTTACATAGCGGAAGCAATAGCTGAGGAACAGGGCAGAGGTTTAGATCCTCATGGCTGAACTATAATTTTGACCTAAGCCTCCCCAGTTCACCATGACTGACTGAGGGCTACAAGGCAAGTTCTCACAACACCTGTAAAGGATTGTGAGGCTGTACAAAATTCACTTGCAAAGTAACATGTATATGAGAAAGATTTGCACAATGTACGTGGACTGGTGAATAAGTCATCGTGACAGACTTGGTGTGGGGAGAAGAAACTGCTAAATACCGTATAGACAATGTTCAATTATTTAAAATGCTGTGTAAAATCAGTTTATATATAGATGATGATGATAAATAGCCCAAGGGGTTGGCCAGCTGCCGGCCTGCACTGAAGAGTTACCATACACCACAGGCTTGCTCTACTTAATGCTATTTATACTACTAAAGTCCTCTGGCTTTAAAAAAAAAAATCTCAAGAGATTCATATCTAGTTATGGTCACAGAGGACTTTAATGATAGGTTTAGGGAAGAGGTGGCAGGCCCCATTAGGATGGGAAGCGGCACTACTCTGTATAAAGGATACTGGACTGAATTGCTAACTTAAGAGAACCATGCTGATGTATTGAGAAAGGTAGGAGAAAGTAACAGCCACCAGGATTTCAGGAAGTCGAGCAGAGAATATTACTTTTCAGCAATTTCACAGGCAAGGTTAAGAGACACCCCCAAAACCTACCTTGTATGAATTACACGAATAAGCATTTGTTTAGCTTCTGCTAAAGTTCCAAGGTGTAAAAGTATGACACTGAAGCCCACCATTTTGACTGATACCTAGCCTCCCCCCCCCAGCCCACCATAATAGAGACTTTACTAGCTCTTCCAATATAGTTCCAAACTATATATGATTAAGTATTGGTTAAAATGACACTGCCAAATGGAGACGTTGTCAGGATACTGAATCCGCATCCAGTGCAGAATTCTGTATTTGAACACAATACAAACAACTGTATACATAAGCACATGGCCTTAGTTACCGTACTTGTTTTCAATACTGGTTATACCATGGTTGTTAACAGCAGCAATGGTATAGTCTTATCTGCACATGAGGGTTTCTGGCTGTGTATATGATGCCACTAGTGCATAGTTCTATGCATGAAATATAAAGATGGGGTCGTGTGTATGTGTAGCACACACTGTACCAACTTTAATCATGAACAGTTGTTATGATTAAAAGCATCTCTAGACAGTGCTAACTGCAAAGGATGGGAAATTGGGGTTTTTCATGTGCTCTGCTGTTTTTAAGAACATTAAATACACACAAAACCTGAACACCTAAAACTGAAAAGACTGCCCATTGCTGAGTGTCACTTTATAAAAGCAAAAAAGTTGGTAAAATTGGGAGAATGAAGAGGCATATTGCTGCATATAAAACTGCATTTTGATTTGATGAACAGGTGTGCAAGGTGTCAGTGAAACATGTAGGATTCCTTGCAGAAAACACAGCATCCGTTGATGAACATCAGATAGCAACTGTTCCGATTATTTTTTTTTAAAGTTGAGATTGTCTTCAGGTCATGGATGTGACTTTTTTCCTCTGTAACAATGCTATGATCCACAGCACTCTGATGGTTAAAGTTGCTAAGCATTTTACTTCTAATAGTTATTTCATAAAGATATTTAGTGAAGTTTCTTTCTGCAGGTGTCAATATGCTATCCAGAAGTCAAGAGAGGCCGTACAATAGCAGCATCAAAAAGAGAGTTTGGAATGTTTGGCTCCAAAGATCCTCAGTGGACCTTTCCCACCTCCCCATCTTCTGCATCCCTTCCCCATGTTGCCTCAGAGGCTGCTTCAGGTCATAAGAACCTCATGGCTGCGGCTTGGGGAAAAGAGAACCACAGACCTTCTCTTGGCCACCTGAGATTCCAGGCCAAAGCCAAACTATGCGTGGCATTCTTGGCAAACCCATGTATCTACAGAAAAGTTTACACAAGATTAGTTATGTTACCTATTTAATTGTGATCTTCCCCCCTCATTTCTAGGCACAGTCATGGCACACTAGTAGCTTTAAAATGGTTCATAGCGACAATAAATCAATCCTCTTTTTCAACTAATACATAACATTTTGAATTTTAAAAGACGCAGGATTAAATTAGCCGCTTTAAAATACAGTATGTCAACAGCCAGACATTGCCAAGAAAGTCCTACCAAGTGTAAGACTGATTCTCATATATGTGTAATCTCCCTTATAAATAAAAGCCGAATGGTGGTGGCACTTCTCTAGAACATTCCACACGCTCCAAAATCAGTTCGCTCTCTGATCTGTCATTCAGAGGGTCTCCCTATCCACTGGCTGCTTTGCCTGAGTCCTTCCTCTAACATTCTAAACAATTTGCTAATTCTTTCCCCCCCATAGCCAGTCAGAACACAGAGGTTATTTGCATATGCAGCCTCATTGGCCTCTGCCTCGGAACACAGAGGTCATTTGCATATGCGACTTGATTGGCTTTTGCCTCTAACATTCTAACCAGTTTTGTGTCCAATCTCCAGGTGAGGGCTGGAGATCACTCAGAATTCCAACTGCTTTCCAGATGGCAGAGATCAATTCCCCTGGAGAAAATGGTGGGCTCTGTATCCTCATATGCTGCTGAGTTGGCCCCCCGTATGACAGCCAATGTGACGTAGCAGTCAGGGCTTCAGAGCACGGGAGAGGCTGCAGGTGTGTGGGGGGTGGAAAGCTGAAGCGTGAAGGGAAAATAAAGGTAGGTTGATGATTGGCTGGGAAGGAGATAGGGTTGCCAACTCCAGGTGGGAAATTCCTGGAGATGTGAGGGATGGAGCCTGGAGAGGGTGACGTTTCAGGAGGCATGGGACCTCGGACAGGTACAAAGCCATAGACTCCACCCTCCAAACCAACTATTCCCTTCTGGGGAACCATCATTGCCAATCTCCAGGTGAGGGCTGGAGATCACTCAAAATTACAACTGTTCTTCAGGTAGCAGAGATCAGTTCCTCTGGAGAAAATGGTGGACTCAGTGTCATTATACCCTGCTGAGGTCGCCAGAGCAAATTGACACTGAGTGTCCAAGGCCGGGGCACCCGCCCAGAGCCTCTTTCTAGAGGCTGTTGTATTTATTTCCACAACGGGCCTTTTTCCTAGTAACCCCATAAACCAGTTTGATAACATCAGTCCTAATGCTTACATAGCATCAGATGAGGCGAGCTTGGACTCACAAAAACTTAGTCTGGAATAAACTTTGCTAGTCTTTAAGAAACCACCAAACTCCTGTTTTTATTTTGCTGCTAAAGATTAACTTGGCCACTAATATGAGACAGACTTAAGCTAACTTTGCAGCCTTTATACAGTTTCAGGAAGTCGTCTAAGAGCAGGCCATTATACTTTTTGCTGATACAAATACTGTACATTAACAATGGGAAAAAGATTTTACAGCTAATATAATTTTTTAAAAAGCAGAATTGAACAATGATATGCTAATTAGAATTAGAAGGTAGTGCATGCAAATGACATTTTTTGGCCATGTTATGATCGGCAGCATTGCAATAGCATAATTTTGGTAATAAATTAATTTCATTTGTAACGGTTTTTCTAATCCCTCCAAGCAAGTGGCATTTCCCCTGTAAACATTCTCAGGGATTAGAATGTAGGAAGATAGGCATGAAGGACTAAACCAATATTTTCTTAGTACTCTGCTACAACAGAGACAAGTCAGGTCAAATTCCAGCTATGAGAGCTGAGTAAGAGAAAAGCTGATCTCCATAGGAGAGATCGCTGTAGCTTCTCAACTGTGTCTCAGTGTAAGTAACAACTTTACACCCCTGGCAGCTACTTTAAATCATATTATGGTTTCAGAAGTGTCACCTGGAAGCTGCAACATTTCTCCTCTTTGAAAGAATTCATACATTTTGTAACGAAATAGGCAGATTTAAATTCTCAGCACAGCATATTCTCACTGAATGAAAAATGCTGTAGGAATAAATTCTCCCCAGTAGAATATAACAGGACACAATCTGCAGAGATAAACTTCTGCATGTGAACACTTTCCTGGTTTGTGCACAAAATCCTGCATCTCCTGTTAAAGGTTATACACAGAGTGTTCCTTTTCTGGCCAGCACACAAATCTGAAAAAAACAACAACCAGGCTTCTGCAGTTCTGTGTGCGAGGCTACCTATTAGAAATTTGCTGAAGTGTTACCCCCTTCTTTGCAAGTTTAATGAATTTTTGAAGTGTAAATAGACCACTGAACATGGATGAATATTAGTCTCACTAGAGTCAAATGGTAAATCTCACTATTGGGAAGAATTTTGTGGGTACATTCAGATGAGCAACTATCTTGTCACATAGTGCCTTTTTGCAATTATTGATGTGCTGGATTGATGCAATCATCCTCATGTTTGCCAAAAAAAAAAAAGCTGGCATTATTGTGCATCCAGAAATACATTGGGGCCTTTAGACAATCAAGTTCTAAGGAAATTCACTGTCACCTTCATTGTACCGTTGTGCAGGGAAAACTGGTTATCTGACCTTTTTTAGCTTTAGAAGTAAATTTATTAAAAGTTGCATTTGTTTTTCAAGTTAAAAACAGGTTAAACCCTGGAATGAAGAAGCACTTTGACTGTGTTGGAGCAACTGGCTGCAAAATGTAGCTGCCTCAAGTTAATTTCATTTAGCACTGAAAATTGTTTTAACATTCTTACATACTACTCCTAAAGATACGCACTGGTGCTTTGTTAATTGTCTCTAATATTACACACGTGTAAAACAGTTGCTTTCGCCCAAATTGGAAATAAAGAGCACCACTGGTTTCAAAAAGAGCCTGTTAAAACAAAATGTTGTGGTTCAAATGCAGTTGCAACGACACCTTCTATGTGAGTAATCTTCAGATTATATTCCCCAGTTGAAATAATTACTTGGCCAAACTGACTCTGGGGAAATCATTACTACCGATGCATAGCTTACATAGCACTTTTCTGATGAACGCAAGAAAGTGAGCTGAGAGTCGAGGAAAACTCCAGCAGGATCTTCAGTGTTCATTAGAAGACGCCACATTCTGCTAGACACAAAGCTTATTGTAAACTAATGCAGGAAGCATAGGGAAGATAATAATAGTAGAACACACCTCTTCTCTTCCTCAACAGGTTCAATGTATTAGTTTAAAAATATTTTCCTACAACTATTCTATAAGCTCAAACACTTTAGATCTTTTTAAAAGGCAGAACTGAGGTATATTAAATGACTCCCTGCTATGTAGTATCTATTTCTAGTAGTGCTAATGCATTTTTTCTTCTATGTTTGAACATCTCCAGATAAGTCTGTTCTTCCAAACATGTTCAGCTCCTCTGCTCTCAGAGCCGTATTAGTAGAACAAGAAGGGAAGCCATGGAATGAAAGCTGTGCTTTTAAAACTAGAAATTGGAATCTCGTCAACTGATTTAACTTATGACCTTTTCAGCTGTTGGATCAAGTTCTTTTAGCAGGCATCTAGCCAGGGGAGAGAAGTAAAATGTAAGGGGATGCAATCTGCTTGGCAGTCAATCTGTGTGCGCTTAACTGTTTGCAGAATGTTTCTCCTGTAGCACTTGTTAGATTAAAGCAACTAAACTGATTCATATTAACCCATCAGCTCCTTAAGAAGTCAAGAACTTTGTGGACTATACAGCAAATAACTACCAACCCAACCATCACTACTTGAAGAAGAAACAGTCATGTAAAGTACCTTCCAGGAGAGATGCTCAGAAGAACTGCTTTCTAGGCTTTTTGTCATTACCTAGACTGTAGTAGAACGTGTTATCATTACATGGTGAGCACTGGAAAGTCTCATTGTTTTATATGTAAAGCATATGTGGATCTGTATTGTGTTTGTAACTGGAGTGGAAAGCATTATTCAAAATAAGATGCATGAATAACTCTATTGGTTTTCAGAAACAGAGCACTGGATTGTGGAAATGAAAGAAAGTCTGTTCTGAACCATGCCTTTCAATTCCCTTGTGGAATAGCTTGGAGAAACGTACTTATACACAACTAAGTTTTCTTCTTTTAAAAATAGAAAATCACCTAACCTTCTACAGGCACTCGGTTCTTCAACAATGTTTTCTTCTAAATGCTTTATTTCAAGAGTTCAACACAGTGTAAAAAAGTGATTCTGAAATTCAAAATTCTCTCATGCCTGCCTGTAGACATAAAGTTCATAATTTGCTTTCAAAACAAATTCAAAGTATGGATTGGATTTTAAATTTCCAAGTTCATTGGCTTGCAGTAAATTTTTCACATCTGGAAGATATTCACTGAGCTGAACGCCTATAAACAGAAAGAACACTGTGTTAGCCAGGTGCTTGATTATTATGGAAAAGTACATTTCAGACTATCTTGCCTGGAACTGGGATACAACAGTACTACTATCTTTAAAATGGGATCAAGTTTTAATTTTCAAAATAAATTTGGCAACTTCCTTTTGCCCTCTGCAAATCAATTCTCACTTCAGTTTTGATAGCAATGTATTTGGATCTTTGTTGCAAATGCTATTTTTTCTACTCCTTTGATAACACAGGTATAAAAAGATTTACAGATATTTTTTCTGAACATATTCAGTACAACAAAACAAATTACCTTCTTTCAGCAGTTTTTGTAGTATTTTTACAAATATGCTGTCTTTAGAGGCATCAATTGGATCATCTTTGCCTTCTGAACTAGACCAACTGTAATCCAAAAATAAAAATGATAAAGTAGCCTGCTTCATTTGAAATAACGTTACTAAACTAAAATTTCCAATGTGCTCTCTCTCGCATATGCACTTTTCTAGTTTAGTTATCTGCAATTGTCTTGCACACTGAATTAGCACTGATCACTGAAGTTCAGCTATGTCAAAATAATATTAAAGATGTTGGAAGGTATGCTATACATTATAAAAATTCAAATTACTAGAAGGACATATTAATGTGGATATGGGCTTCATTACAACTATTATGATGTATGTCTAAACTCTGCTGAGAAGAAACATGGACATGCTGACACTAGCCTGGATCCTTCAGCAGTATTACCAATCAAGTTCCAAAAAGGGAGCCTCTGCCACAGAGATCAATACCAACCAAAGATCAACAACGGTAGGCACAATCAGCATTGACACCAAAGGACGGGGAAATACCCTTTTAATGCTTCTGGTTTATTGTTTACAGTACTCCATACATGGGCACCTTGGCAAATGTTAATGTGCCCTTATTTGTAAGTGGCTAATTGTATGAACTCTCAGACTGCCAGGGTGCATCTGCTGCAAGAGAAATCTAAAATCATACTTTCATTTATTCATTTATGTTGATTTATATTCCACCTTCCCACGCTAAAGGGCTCAGGGCGGGTCACAACAGGTCATTTCACAGTAAAAACAATATTAAAATATACAATTTAAATCCAGTTTAAATCTTGAGTTCTAGTATAGTGTGAATATATATTATTAGTCATAACGACAACAACAATAATGATGATATCATCATCCCCGGCCACAGCACAATCCTGTGTAGAATTACACCACTCAAAGCCCATTAATTTCAGTGGCTTTAAACCAGAGTAACTATGCACAAGATTGCACTGTTAAAAAGGTGTATCCCTTCACAAAATAGAAAACCACGATTTAAAAACAAAATCCCCATAATGTAACTATTTTCCAAATCTTTTGATAAAAGGCAAAACCTGATGTGATAATGAGACCCAAGGTGATGAGAGAATTTGCGATTATGTTTATTGTATATATTTCCTGTACATCTAATGGGAAATATACAGTCACATTAAGTAGCTAGGCATGCTGAGAACATGGATAGGTACCACCATACTTTCCATTCATTTCATTTCTGCTGAAATGGTGGCAGTGCTACCATGTTAGGAAGTCACTAAGGATGCCCCCATGAGCCTCCAGATACTACCCAAGAATTCAGTACCATATATGGCTATAAAGCATGGAAGTATAAGAGTTATGCCCAGCCCTACAGAACAGGTAGGTCAGAGAATAGAAATGCACAATTTTGAAGAGGACTTGGCATTCACAAGAACATGCTCATGCCTCTTAGCCCAACGGTGAAATGCTAAATATGCTACTTGAATAAAGATCAGTTTCTAACAATGTCTGACCTGCAAAACAGATACAAAACTTTAACAGAATTATATTTAGAATTTAGAAGATACTAGTCTTGAATGCTAACCTCTGTTCAATTAATAAATAGGTATACTGTTTACAACAAGACCCTTTCCATAATCTGTCCACAATTTAGAGAAAGAAATTACACTTGCACATACCTACCCACTTCAGAGCATGGAATAAGTGTTCTGCAGTTTATCTGGTAGGGGCTTATGAATTCAGAAGGTTAAGCAAGTTTAGAACATAATGTGGACCTTCTCAAAAATCTAACAAGAGCCATTAGAAAAACTGACAAGGGCCCCTGCCACACGGGCAGGAAACTGCAGAAGAGAAGTGTGGCTGTTTGCCCCGGGGCAAACTAACATGCAGTAAAGCGATCAGACCTACTGTGGAGGTTCTGTGGAGGTACTGTGGAGCTTCCGTGGGTAGGGAGAGGTGCCGATCACAACACACACCTGCGCGCAATGAAGAAGCGCACGGCGCGGCGAACTGGTTTTCTTTTTTTGTGTACACTACGAATGCGCATGCTCCGTTGGGTGCGTGTGCGCATCCACGGAGACTTGGGGAAAAAAAAACCCTTTTCCGCAAGGGGACATGGGCGGGCGCCGGATGCCACCGGAAACGCGATCAGACGCCCGCCCTTGCCCCGCAGTTTCTGGAAACTAGTACCTCCAAGGTACTAGTTTTTTGCTGCGCTTTTTCGGCAGGAAGCCTCAGTTGTGCCACGGAAGCGCTACGCTTCCCAGATGTGCTGGTGAGATCGCGACCGGAAACTCCGCTTGTCTTCCGTATCTCTTGCGTGGCTAATGTTGCGTGTGACCGCAGCCCTTGTTTCATAAATAAGAGGAAAAGAGGAAAGGGTGGATACAATGATTTTCTGACCTGCAAACATAAGGACAGAACTCTGGAGTCTCCATTAACTATACTGAATGAAGTGTGTAGAGGAGGTTTCAAATATTATTAGCCCCATATAGAATTTAGTACATGCATCTAGGGGTGTGCATTCGGCTACAGCCGACCCAGAAAAATACCCGAAAAATACCTTGTCAGTATTTTTCGGGTATCACATAAGCAGAATACAGATCAGAGATCTGTATTTGGCTACTGGTATAGCTGAACCCGAAAAAGCCGTAATTATCCGGCTTTTTTCGGGTTCATTTTGCTATACCAAAAAACCTAATAGCCACCTGAGCCGCAAGTCAGCTCTTGGGTTTAAATGCCTTTCTTTCCCTCCCAGATGTGGAGGAGGGAAAGAAAGGCATTTTAAACATGCCTGGTTCCCTGCCTGATCTTATCCAGGTGCCCCGCAGCTGTGGGGCACCTGGAGAAGATCAGGCAGGGAACTGAGGCACACAAACATGCCCTATTCCTTCCCTGAGCCTCTCCGCTTTTGTGGAGAAGCTCAGGGAAGTGAAGGGGCATGTTTAAATGCCTTTCTTTCCCTCCCCACTGGGAAAACAGAGGGCAGGCATGTAAGCATGCCCTCTTCCTTCCCTGAGCCTCTCCGCTTTTGTATTCGGCTTATGTGATACCCAAAAAATACTGACAGGCAGCATTATGGTTTTTGCCCACAGGTGCCATTCCACGTACAGAATATGCATTTATTTATATCCCACTTTTCTCCCCAGTCAAGACTAGGGGTGTGCATTCGGCTATAGTCGAACTGAAAAAAAATACCTGAAAAAATCTTGTTGGTATTTTATTTCTTTCTCTCTTTAAAACATTTTCATGCTGTCTTTCCACCAGGCCAGGATCCACAAGGCAGAAGATTGGAAAGGGAAGCAGGCAAGACACTTCAGTGGCTGTTGCTAGGAAACCACAACAGTACTGCCAGCATTACAAGCCTTGGTTTCTGTCCGTAAAGGGCAGTGAGAAGGGGCAGGACCCTTTTCAGAACTGTTTTGGTTTTTGAGGGAGGACTCACTGGGGACAGGCCCAGCAGCAACCACTAGGTGATTTGCTACCACACAACTTGCATGACTCACCCAGGCCCAGCTACTTGCTACTGTTCAACAGCAGCCACCTTGTGCAATAAAGTGTGGTATAGTAGTTATAGTTTCAGACTAAGATTTGGGAGACCCAGGTTTGAATCACCACTCTGCCATGGGAACTCACTGGGTGAGCTTTGGCCAGTCACACATTCCCGCCTAACCTACCTCACAGGCCTTTTTAAAAGATAAAATGGAAGAGAGGAGAAATGAAAGCTGTTTTGGTTCCTCACTGTGGAGAAAAGTGGGGGATATAAATAAATACTAAATAGAGCTGAAGGTTGGTGGCAAAGAAAAGGTAGGTTGGTGAGAAGGCAAGAAGAAGCAGGGAAAGGGAAAAGGATATGGGGCTGCCAGGAGGAGGGAAAAAGGAAATAGTGTAGGAAGCGGATACAGGATGAGGTCCGTCCCCCGGTCCTTGTGGATTCCCCAGAATGTAACTGGGCATAGGCCTGATGGCTACTACACAACTGGGCCAGAATTTACTTGAGGAGAGGCTGCCCGATGGGAAGGAAAAGTGAAGAGGTTACGGGACTTTCAGGGAAGGGAAAGAATAAATGGAGAGGGGAAACTATAATGCCCCCTGCAAGTCCTTGTGGGTCCCCTGCTTGTTATTCTCTAAACCATTATATGCCATATAGGGATGGGCACGAACTGGCTCACAAACAAAAGTTTGTGATATGTTTTGGCCAGTTCAAAGTTTGCAAACTGAAGTTCATGTCAGGTCAACCAGAAAGAACTTTCTATGAACGTTCAAGCTGTTTGTGGCAGTTCGTGAATGGATACATTTCCAGAGAGATTCAGGTGAGTAGCCATGTTGGTCTGAAGCAGCAGTACAAAGTTTGAGTCCAGTGGCATCCTTAAGACCAACAAAATTTTATTCAAGGCATAAACTTTCACGTGCACACACACTTCTTCAGATACAACGAAATGGAAGTTACCAGTCCATACATATAGGTAGAAGGTAAGCAGTAAATTAGCATACAACATAATGAAGATGTTTAACAGATTCAAGGACCAAACAGGAGTAACAAGCTTAGTTTATATGGTTACCATTTGTTTGGGTTTAATTCCAGGGGAAAACATAGTGAAGGGAATAAAAATGTCAAAATTGGAGATTGATGGGCAGATATATCCTTAACTGTGGAATGCTGAGAGTAATTAACTAAGACCCTGCCATTATGCTCCATCAGTCTCCTCTCAAAGCATGGAGGTGACCTTACAGCATCTTCTTCTCTGAAGTGGGAGGATGCTAATTTACTGCACATGAAAGCTTATACATTGAATAAAACTTTGTTGGTCTTAAAAGGTGCCATTGGACTAAAACCTCAGATACATTTCCAGACAGACAGTCTCTGCTCAAACAAAATGTTTACCAAACTTCAAAGCAACAAAGCAACTTCAAAGCAACAGGGAAGGGGCAGAATTATCCAGTACTGGAAACACCAATACCTTCCCTGTGTGTTCGTTGTGTATAGCTTGCACTTTTGAACATGTGCCTGATATTTTCCCCAAAAGCACCTTCCTGGGAGCATCTTCTTTGGGGGACTTGGACCTTGTAAATCCAATCCTTACCAAACTTGGAGAGCATGTAGAGGAGCATCAAGGGGAAGTCCAGAGGAGTTTGATGCCTTTAGCATGCACAAGGTCTATTCTATACACTCCTGAACCTGCACCTGTCATTTCCCAAGAAAGCACTTCCCTAGGGGCACCTTCTTTGGAGGGCTGTAACTCAGACCTTGTAAATCCAATCCTCACCAAACTCGGAGAGCAGGTAGAGACGGGTCAGCTGGAGAGCCCCTAAGAGTTTGGTGTCTCTAGAATGGGGGCCCATTCTACCACATTATGAACCTCACCAGTTTGTTTGGTGGCTAAACGATTGTGACGGGTTATGGTTCGCAAATCTTGGTATGCCATGTTCTTGGTTCATGCCCATCCCTAATACCATGCATTTTTCTAAACAGTATATCCTTTTTTGTATAATCTGCACATCCAATCAGATATCAGAAATTAGAAAACGGAAGATTTAACACAAGTAATTTTGTTCACTTACTTGTCTCTCTGAAGAGCCTTGCAAAGTATCTTTAATTTCAGATCATTTATATCCACTTGTTCATCCTTCATTTAAAATGG
This sequence comes from Gekko japonicus, assembly GCF_001447785.1. Lineage (NCBI taxonomy): Eukaryota > Metazoa > Chordata > Lepidosauria > Squamata > Gekkonidae > Gekko > Gekko japonicus. Next base: position 24,047 of record NW_015172579.1, read on the forward strand.
AGAGGGGGGAAAAACCTTACATACATTTGATATTTCAGAGTAAAAGTGTGATCTGCAACAAATACAACCACATTTGATAGCTCATGTAAGCTATAAACTATATCACCAAAAATAGGGAACAATTTTCAGTTTTACGGGTACACTCTAGAAGAAATTCATGTGGGATGGAGAATAGAAGATGAAAAAGGAGGCAGCTAGAGACGAGGAACCCAGATGGTTTAAGTTTTTGAAAAATGCTAGTAAATTTTTAAAAAGGAGAAAGATTATGTTATTCTACCAAAAGGTAATTGAGATAATTTAAACAGATACATACCCAAATGATGGAAGACAAAAAGAAATAGCAGAAGATGACAAAGCAGCAGCTACTTTAGAAAGTGATGATGGGAAGGAAGAAAGGCAAGAACAGAGGAAGTGAACACATGAGAGAGCTTGAATAAAGGAGATGGTGCCAAGGGTTATGGACAAAAGATATGCCAGTTTGCAAGGGGGGGGGAATGAAACAATCATGCAACATTGTAAACTCAAACAAGACTTTGCTAAAAGTCTTGCTTCAAAGACAACTCAAGATTTTTGGGGAAATGTTATGGGAAGATGGGGACGTTAAGGGGAGATCAAATATGGAATAGTGTGGGTTAATTATGATTAAAGACACAATAAAGCTGTTTAGCAACCAACAGCATTAACCTAGAGGAAAGCATGAACTTGCTACAGAGAAAGTCTATTAGTGGAAAAACACTATTTAAAGTATACCTTCTATTCCTGTGTAGTCAAAGCACAAAATTTTTTGCCCAATAGTGCTTCAACACAAGGCACAAGTAATTTTCTTCTTAGAAACATAGACACCCAACAGAAAAACAGGGTTGGGAAAACTGTGGCAAGGAAGGACAAGATGCAAAGAGCAACTACTGGACGCAGCAGTATTCTTAGATATGCTAGGTAACTGGCAACATAAACCTACGTTGTCCACATAGATGGGTATTCCCACATCCAAGTTTGTTAAAGAGATTCTGCCCTGTATTGTATTTGTACAGTGAGGCATCAGGCTTTGACTGGCCAAACTGGTGTAGTAGCATGGAATGCTCAGTTGCTCAGGGAATTAAAAACTTTGTAGGTCAAATTCTGTCAGAAAGGAAAACCTCAAACCAGGGCAGAGATCCTGGGACACAGAGAAGACAAGAGATAGCCAGTGCAATTCTACTGAAGGGTTACTCCAAATCTATGTTTACTGACTTTGAAGAATTTGACTAGAGTAGCTCTTCATAGGATTCCACTGGAATCAGAGGCAAATAGGCTGAATGAATGGTCCAAGGTAAGCAGGCAGACAGATCCTGAAGGAATGGTCGTGGGAGTATGTAATGTAAGGAAAAGGACATGAAATTGAGGCAGGAGATAATCAGAGAGGGAGCTTTGAAGAAATCCCAACACGTTTCAGATCAAATGTTGAATACCATGGAGAAAGAAGTGGTGGGAGATTGGTTAAACACAAGGATGGCTGAAGCAAGTGGATCAAATTTGGCAGGAAAAGCAGAAATCTGAGATAATAGGTGTTAGAGTTGGAGAAAAGAAGAGGCAAAGAGATATGAACTGAACAAAAAACATGCACACGATCCTAAGTAGGTCTGTAGCCTGTTGGCAGGACGTGGACAGGCAAGGGAGGTCCAAATGACTGTGGGGCAGAGAGCCATGAAGGGACAGGATTGCTATGTCATGGTCTAAGTACTAACATGCCAATGCTAAGAGCTGCTGATTCTACTTTCACTGCTGCACTCTGTAACTTGACAACCCTCCTGGGAATTAAGAGTCAATATAGGGTTGAGAGAGAGGAGCAAAGGAACTTAGAATTGATTTGAATTTGTAGGCTAAGGGTGTTTAGTGACATTTGTAAAGATTCTCTTAAGGAGTATCAGCTGAACATTTTTATTCATTATTCTATGCAGTTATTTGAAAGCTATTCTAAAATTCAGCCTTTACAAGATGCATACAACTTTAAAAAAATTGTGGCATGGTTGGAACACTGATATCTTTTGTCCTCTTGATCCTCTATCTATAAAAAGACAGCCAGCAATAGGAAGTCCATGTTAGCTGCCAAAAAAGACTAACAACTTAAAGTATCTTCTTGCATACAGATGGTAAAATCTATTCTTTCTTAAAATGTTTTGCTGACCTCTGATCATTCTCATACCTCATCAATATATTCAAGTAGATCAAGTGCCTTCTTGAAGTCGTATTCGTTAGCCCTTCTGTTCTCATCGCATATGTACAGCTAGAGTATAAAGAGTGAAGTACAAAAATTATTTTAAGTCTCCAGAGATGTGTAACTGAAGAACTCAGTGTGGGAAGTCCACCCTGTTATTCCAATGTGACCTTTTCAGGGAAATATGCCTTGATTCAGCAGCAGGTATTTTTATAGTAAGGGGGGGGGGGAGTCAAGGTTTTAGAAATGCATTCCACCCATATTACAATGGAAAGACTGCACTGATGTAAGGCTGCTATATGATAGGCTTCAAATTTGTATACCATTTAAGGCTGCAGCATTCCCAGTCTATTGTGCTAGGAACATAGTTCCACAAATAAATATTCTAGTATAGAAATTAGCTTTATCTGCATATTGGTGGAGATCTAATAACAATCTACAATGTCTCTAAACCAGATAAAGATCTAGCAAAGCTCCATACAACCTTTTCTATTTAACACCTGAAAATGGCCCCAGTCACACGGGTTGGATATCGTGGGGGGGGGGGGGAGCCGTGGCTAATTGCCCCAGCACAGTTTGACCCGCGATTATGCGATAAGACGCGCCGGCGGCACACCACCGGTCCTTCCCTCGGCACCAGCAGGTAAACGAGGGACCGGAGGGGAATGCCGCACGCCGGCACGATCACACCACGGGCGTCTGGAGGCAGCCCGTGGCAAATGTTTAGTAGTACCTTGGAAGTACTAGTTTTTTAACTTGCATTGTTGGCAGTAAGCCACGGGTGCGCTCCAGTTCCCAGATGTTGGGGTTTGATCGCACCCGGATAATCCGCCCACCATCCATGCCTCTCCCGCAACAACTTTGCCATGTGACCAGGGCCTATATTTATTTTCCAACTGAGGCAGACAACATAAACTAGACTTCTACACAATACTTCAGTCTAGATTGTAAACTGAAAATTAACATTTAGTTATTATTGCTATATTTCCATTCACAACTGCTGACTGAAAGTCAAAGTCACTTCCCCAAAGCAATTAAAACTAAAAGGCGATTGTACCAACAAGTCCAAAAAACAGTTAAGTTTTTCCTATGAGAGCCAGTGTAGTGTACTGGGTGAAGTGTCAGATTAGGATCTGGGAAACCCAGATTCTAATCCCACTCTCGTCATGGAAGTTTGCCACTCACACACACCTTGGGCCAGTCACACATTCTCAGCCTAACCTACCTCACAGGGTTGTTGTGAGGATAAAATGGAGGTGAGAACAATGTAAGGGGCTTTAGATCCCCATTGGGGAGAAAGGTGGGATATAAATAAAGGAATAAAACATTCTAGTTTTTTGCCATTCTGCTCTGTTAAAAAAATTCAACACTAACATGCATTTCTTTTTAGATTACAACTACATTTTGCCTTTTTGATAAAAGGGATAATAATATGCTGCTATGAGGAATTTGATGCGGGGCCAGAAAAACCAGATACAGAATTCTCAGTAATGCAAAATAGAAAAGAAAATTGTCTTGATTTTTAGCAAAGCTAGTTACAGGAACTCTTCCCACCCTGCTCACAGATTTGTTCAGTACTCTTGCTATACCCAAACAGTAATGGGCTGGATCTTCTTTTTGCCTCCAGGATGGTGAAAGGAGAAGAAGAAAGCTGTTCCTACATTTGTAGTACCTTTATCCAGCACCACACTTCAGGCCGTACAGCTCACTCAACACCTGAAATGTTTCTATAATTAAACTGCCCATTCTCATGGCTCCTTATATTTCAGCAATCTACAACGAACATATTACGAGGCTGAACTCAGTGGAGCCTCAGTCTAAAGTTGCTATTAATCTGAAAAAGTCTATCAGCTCTCTTGGTGCCTTCTATTGTCGCAAAGTAACCTTAATTTAATTTGACACAGAGCGTACTCCAATCTTTCTGTGTTATACCTTTGAGGATGCCAGTCACAGCTGCTGGCGAAATGTCAGGTACTACAGCCAAAGAGCCCGGAAAATCTACAACAACAACTAATAACCTTAATTTAGTTCTGGAGCACGTCATTAACCCTTAACAAAAGCCATCATATATCTGGATACTGAGGTGTGGCTGGGGGAGTAGAAATGGATGAGAGAAAACACAGTCTGACATAGAATGCTTCCCTGTGTTTGAGGCCTGGAATGGGTTGAGGATTATATTTATTAACCAAACTACACAATGGATGCCCTGTACCTGACCTTGTTGACTTAAAGGTTTTGATGTAATGAGATCAGAGATGCATCATTCGGGGAAACTGGCAGAAACAGTTTTCTCGGGCAAGGGTCCCCAGCATTTTTCAGCCTGCAGGCACCTTTAAAATTCTGACACAGTGTGGTGGGCACAACCACAAATGGCTGCCAAAAGAGGCAGAGGCAACTCTAAAATGTCGGAGTGAGGTTATGCATAGCTCTAATAGTTACTCTGACATTTCAGATAGAAGCTGTGTTTAACAGTATTCCTTTTAAAATGAACATATTGCCTTAAAATATTTTCTTGCATACACACATTCCTGTATACCTTCAGTCACACTTGTGGTATGGCCGCAGCTGCTACCAAAGCAACATTTAAAAAAAACCTGCAGAGCCAATCAGGAAACGGGCACCACGTTGGGGACTCCTGCTTTAGGACAAACGTATAAACCACATGTTTATCCCAAGCAATTGGCACCATTCCAGTTGATGAGACATGATGTGGTAGAAGTAGCAGTGGGAAAAAAATTCAAGGCAAAAAACTAGCAGATGTAGTAAAAACGGTCGGACTGTAGTGGTAAATCTAGATCTCTACCCATTCTCAATCTTGTATATCCCCTTTGAGTCTTTGTGACAGACGATTTCAAATGAACAAAACATCAAGTATGCTATGGGGGTGGGGAGAGAGAGACCCAATGTTCACTCAGCTCAACCTTGGGCTTCAATACAATACAAAAGTATAAGAAGCTCCATCTTTTTTATTTACATTTGTTATCAACAGTATTGCTCAGTACTGCAAGGCATGTCTTGGGGCTACATGAGCATTCAGCTGAATTGGATCCCTATCTATAAAGAAAAATGGTTCCTTGTTTGGCTCTGAGAAATAAAATCGTTAGTTCAGGCTGCAGAGAGGCCTACAGAAATCTTCCCAGTGACGGTTGGGAGACAGAACACAGTGACCTTGCCAGCGAAATCATTTGCAGCTGAAGTGCTAGGAATTACTACCTCGCCCTGGTCCTTCCAATGAGCACATTCTAGGCAACTGATGTTATGGGGCACCTGGTGGGAAAGGGCGGGACCTAGCTGCAGTATGGTTTCGTTCCTCTCCCCCTCTGGTCCATCCCAGGACATCACGTGCCTAGTAACATACAGAGAGTTACATCATCTCTTTAGCTTCCGATTGGCCTAACAGGCCTGAGGTCAATCAGAGACCTCTCCATAAACCTAGTTAGCCTTTGCATTATGGCTGAGGCTTTCTGACCACTTGGCACTGAAACATGTCAGTGGTTGTACAGCTCCCTTGACTGATATCCATCTTGATTGCTGCTTGGAAGGGCTATGCCCTGAACATTTTGATTTGCTGGAGCTAACTGCCTAAGCCGAACCATAACGGTAATTTGGAACCTTGACTCTATGTTTTAGCTATGCTGGGTATGCTCAGGTTTAATTATTTTATTCCTTCACAGTCTTGCCTTATTTGAATATTTTTGCACTTTAAATAAATAGCTATATTTTTATCCTGTTGTGGTTTTTGCCTTCATTGACCTCAAAGCCTTCTTCCAGAGCCTTGGCTCTTGATCACCTACCAGCTAACTGTTTTGTGTTTGGAAACTCAGTCTGCAGTCCCACTCTGCAGGGCTGACTTTTCTTGATAATTCCCTGAGAAGCTGGGAGACTTGTCCTTTCCCTCCTAGGCTGCTGGGATAGACTGAAAAAACTGGTGGCACCTACCAAGACTAGGATGAGATTTAGTCTCTCTCTGGTATTTTGTAACTTTGCTTTGCTGCAGCCTCTTTGTACCAAAAGTCCTTACCCAGGATTGGGACAGGGACTTTTGACACTACCCATCTTGCCTGCTGAAATACTTTTAAGAATGCTGTATCTGTAGGGAGCGGTATAACTTTCACTACTTAATACTTGCTTCAAGAAAGGCATAAGGAATCAAGGGGGCAAAAAAGGGAGCAACTGAAAACACAGAGAAAAGAACTCTAATATGACCAGTTTCCAAATATAAATAATGTCCTTCAAAGTATTTTAAACCAGCAATCTAACATGCTAGTCTGACATACAAAAACAAATTGAAGAACCACAGCCAGTTCCTTTCAGCCTCAATGCCAGCTCCCTTTAAATAAAGTAGGGACTTCAGGTCACTGTCAAGACAGAGCTTGACAGGGACCTACCTACCTAAGGGACTGCCTTTCCCCACATGTCCCCCGGAGAGCACTAAGATCAGGGTCTCAAAATCACCTGGCCCTACCAGGCCCTAAAGAAGCCAGGCTAGCTGTGACGAGGGCCAGGGCCTTCTCAGTGGCAGCCCCGCACTGGTGGAATGGGCTACCGGATTACATCAGGGGCCTGTGGGACCTTTTACAGTTCCGCAGGGCCTGTAAAACTGAGCTCTTCCACCAGGCCTTTGATTAGGGAGCCGCCCCTTCTAACATCTAGGCCCTGGCCCCAACACCAACTTAAATATTGTGATTACTAGCCTGACAAAAACCCAGACTACAGCGGTAGTTGATTACCTTGGATGCTGTGAATACCGCCATCATCTATGAATGTACGAGCACTTTAAGACATGTTTTATTATTATATTGTTGTGCTTTTATTTAATTCTGTGTTTTTTGCTGTTTTAACGTATTGTGTGTAAGCCGCCCTGAGCCTGCCTCGGCAGGGAGGGCGGGACACAAATCAAATAAATAAATAAATACATACCTCTATCAGCTGTGGGGCACTTAAGACAGGCATTTCATTAAGGTTTAATTCTCTCTCAGCCAACAACTGCTCAGGTAGAGTCTCCTGGTGCAGCAGAAAGTGCTCTTGTTCAGCCATTTCTTGTAAGACAAAGGATGATACGTATTACTTTAATTTTCCAAAGTTTTTGTTAGTTTAATGTGTGAATTTCATGCTCCTTGGAGGTCTCCATCAACTTTGGATTTACTATATTTCAGAAAGATCTTGGTATATTTTATTTGGAACAAAGAAAATATCTACAGTCACACTGCCTACACATAAAATAAGTGTATTTTTAGAAAATTAATCTAACCGACGATGGTCCACAATGAGTTACAGAGAAACATTAGAGGTTCTATGTGATAAAGCAAAGTGTGTATAGTCCAAATCTAACCTAGCAGATAACAAACCCTTTGTACACATCTAAGGGTCACTCCTTATTTAGAAAAGTGCTTTTTAAAACCATCTATCAATGTTCAAAGTGGTCCCCCTCAAAACAATAGCTTATTTAAATCTCTACCAATTACTTTTTTAAATGGTAGAAAATGAAGACAATAAAGTATGATTAAACATATTTCCTTTTCAATGAAACGTTTAAGAGACTGCAAGCCCACTTGTGGGGTAGGGGATATAAGATTAATTAATAAATAATACATAAAAATAAAATAAAGAGGGGACTGCCACCATTTATGCAAAAAAGTCATTAAAAATTACCTTCAATTTTTTCATTTAGTATCACATCTGATATGTCAGAAGCCAACACAGCTAGCTTACTCAAGCCAAGCAGAGTTTTCTTCCTTGCAAAGTACCGAGCTTCTGTATTTGCTAACTTCTGCAGTGTTCGGTGAGCCTAACATTGGAAAAAGAACTGAAATATTGAAGTTACATGGTAGATAGAACAAAAATGCAACAATATAGAGATCTAAATAAATGATTTAAAATTATTGCTTTTGTAGTTATATATAATTATGTTTATTTATTTGGATTTGTATCCCACCCTCCCCGCATAGCAGGCTCAAAGCTGGTTCCATCAGATACAGTAAACAATATAGAATATACAAAGAATTAAAAACAGGGGCGTTAAACATGTGGCCTGTGGGCCAGATCAGGCCCTCAGAGGGCTCCAATCCAGCCCACAAGGATCTGGCTGTTTCGTGCTTCCTTTTCCAGTTCTGCTGCTGCTGACACGTTGCAGCTTGCTTTGCAAGACTCTCTTAATCACACAGGAGAGATAGATAGGCAACCCTCTCCTGTGGGATTGAGAGAGTCTGGTAAAGCACTGGCTGAGCCTCCTCCTCCTGCCAGGGGGGGGGAGGGAACGAGCCAGAGCTTGCTTCCTGGCCAGGCTGCAGGAGACAAAGGGAAACCTTTCTTTCCTTCCACTGGCTGAGGCTCCTCCCCGAAGGGAGGGAGGAAGCAAGGGAGAGCTTGCTTTGCTGGGCTGCCTCAATCCCACGGGAGAAATACTAGGCACCTTTAAGAGCAACAAAGTTTTGTTCAAGGTATGAGCTTTTGTGTGCCTTGCTACAGTGTGTGTGTGTTTTGTCGGACTTCTTATACTGTGTGTGTTTTGTTGGGCTCCTCATGCCAGGGCTCTCTTGGGTGCAACCAGGTTGCCTCCCCCTTTTCACTGTATTCATGCCCCCATGATACAGTCTCAGTAAGAATGCAATGTGAACTATTTTAGAGGAGCAATAACAAGAAGCCAGTGAGGTGGATTAGGCTGAGAGTGTGTGTCCAGACCAAGTTTACCCAGCACATTTCCTTTGTAGGAAGTTGTAGTTATTTCTCTGGAGAAGATCATAGTTTTGTAGACAAACAGCCCAGTCTGTGTCAGGATGCCTTCTCATGTTCTGACCAGTACATGAAACAACTTATGTACAAAAGGTTGCAATGCCCAGCCATTTCATGTTGTTCCCTGGGTCCTAGGCTGAGCATGAGATTTCTGTAATGAATGTCAATAAATCAAAAGGAGGTTTGCAGCTTACAGATACACACCTGTGCCACAGCACAGACATTTTGATGCGGTAATGCAGAGCAAGAGGTGTCAGTTATCAGAGACTATTAAATAGACAAAATATTGCAAGAGTGCTAGTGTTTTAAGCATGTTTTATTTAAAGTTTAAAAAACCTTTAATTGTGTTTATCTGTGTCCTTTGTAAAGTTTATATTTCCACTGCCTGGCATTACATTTTATGACACACATGGCCTGGCCCAATAAAATCTCATTTGTCAGATCCGGCCCTCATAACAAATGAGTTCAACACCCCTGATTAAAAACAACTAAAGACCTTAATAAAATACAACAACATTCCTATGATAAAGATTCTGGTCAAAGCCTCACAGATACAGTCTATTTCGAGTTTGGGTCCCTAGATGATGATACAGATCTAACCTGCTGAGGGGGAGGCCCAATAGAGAAGGGGGGGATGTCCACCACCCTAACAAAAAGCCTGATTTATAAGCTTCATCTTCAAAGCTGAGACTAAACAAGAAAATACTTTTCTTCCTATGCTATGCTAACAATTATATAAAATGCTTCAGAAGAATATAATGCAGAGGCAGTTGGACTGCTAATTATAAAGAACAACACAGATTACAACATGGAACCTGAAAATCACAAATCAGGACAGGATTTGAGGTATGTGAGTATTTCAGAAAGACATGATTACTTGAAAGTAATCATGTCTACTGAATCTTTAAAAGATCCATAAAGCATTCAGAATCAACTTTCTAATGTTGTAAACCAACAAAATGTTAGGAAAATGGATAAAAATTTAACAAATAATAGTGGGAGACAGCAACCCCTGTCTGAGTAAGTCTTCACACATCTTCCCTGCTTTCCCCTGCCTACCAGCAGCCATTTCTGACTCTAGGAAAGCTGACTGTCTGGATCACAGGACCTACACAGAATAAATCCCACACAGGTTGCTGGGCTGCAGAAAGAAGCGGGTGAAATCCCTTGCCTTTTCCTGTCAGACTCAGCAGAGCTCAGCGGATTGTAGAGACAGCTCCACCAACAAGAGAGGCGGGAAAGGCAATTTGGCTGCCCTCTCCTCTTCTGCTTCCCCATGACCACCCACTGACTTATGGGGCTATTACTCTCTACAGAGATCTTGCAAAGCTGTGAATCATCTTTTTCAGGTTCAGAGATGGCTGCTGGGGGAAGGGGACAGAAGGGAAGATCCAGAAGGGAAGATACCAATGCTTTCTGCTGATGGACTGCTGGAGCCAATCCAATACATTCCACAATTAAAAGGATCAGGAGGAAGAGGGATTCTACTAAAATTACAGTTGGCTCTTGCAAATTTGGAAAACATTAATATAGAATTTATTCACTAAATTCTTATTCCTTTCTTACGTTTATGGATGTTTTCTAGTTAAACACATCACTCTGTCCAGCAAATTAAGTTCCAGAGCCTTGCATCTTTTCCTTATCAGTTTCCCATCCTGAGTAAAGGATACTGATAGATTCTCAGAAGAGGTTACAGAATACCCAGTCTCAATCCTGTATTCACATGCAGTTAATGTATTCACATACAGTTTTCCATGAATTTCTGAGCTATTTTTAACAGATCAATGATTGTGAACAGGGAACATTCAGCCCCCAAGAGAGTGAGCTAAAGATCCTGGGAGATATTGAGAACTTGGGGGGCACTTGGGATTTCTAAAAATCCCTTCTCCCTATTTGCAATGGTTTTTTGATATAAAGCCAAGGATAGTTGTTTCATCCTGCTCAACCCAGAACTTAAGCTTTCTCCTGTCAGTCTTTTAAAAAAGGGCCCATAGTAAACTAGAATCAAGTACAACATTAAAGAGCTGGCTGATGACCATCAGTTCACAAGGGTATGCCTGAGAATTGCATACCATATGCATATATCGAAGAAGAAGAGGAAGAGGAGGAGAATTTATACCCTGCCCTTCACTCAGAGTATCAGAGTGGCTTACAAACTCCTTTCCCTTCTCCTTCCCACAACAGGCACCCTGTGAGGAAGGTGGGGCTGAGAGAGCTCTTTCCAGAACTGTCCTTGAGAGAACAGCTCTGACAGAACTATGGCTTGCCCAAGGTCATCTAGCAGCTGTAAGTGGAGGAGTGGGGAATCAAACCCGGTTCTCCCAAATTAGAGTCAGCACACTTAACCACCACACCAAACTGTTCTGTGTGCAGCGCTATTTTTATATCCTAATTTATTATTTTTACATTGTGGGTGGTGAGGCGAGCAAACAAAAGACAACTGGTCTGAAAAACCAGAGCAGTCTGTTTCTTACGGTAGCCTTTGTGAAAGAAAAGCAGTGTTACAGGTGAAATTCCAGAGGGTCTCTACCAAGGGACAGGCTATTATTTGTCATAATTAGGAAAACATACCTTCTCCAGATCATGGCTGTTGATGTCATGTAGCCAACTGAGATGCTCGTGAGCTTGTAAGAAGTTGGCCAGCTGGCCTTGCTGAGCAATGGGCTGTGATAACAGCTTTCCTCGTTTTCCCTTCTCCAAATACCAACGAAATAGGAAATCTGAAAAATTCTAAAAATTGCAATTACATAAGCACTTGCTTCACAGAACACAGCCGAACTGCAAAACTGATTGGTGCTAAAAATAACATTTCTAAAGAGGAACCCCCACACACCCATGGGACAACTTTCAATAGGAGACCTTCCTAAAAGTGCTACCATCTGCTACAAACAAGGTTGTCATTTAAGAACAGTTAATTATGGCTTTTAAATAAATATTTTCACATGAACACAGGACACAGCACTGTACTGTAGTATAAAAGCTATTGCTTTTAGCAAACCAAGAGTGGCATGTAATAACTCAGTTACAGAGGAGCCCCCAAAGTAGCCAGCACATTTAACATACAGGATTCACTCTTTATAACATAATGATCTCTTATCTCTGACTGTGGATGATTTTTTACTCAAGAGAATAAAAATTCACCGGGACGAAGCCCTTCTTATTCTTCCCCAACCTTTCCCATCAACAACTTATAGGAAATACAGCTAAACATGAATAGGTCATTTCCATTTGTTACTTCTGGCCATTGATAGTCTTCAAAGCTTATTGAAAGAAAACAGAACAAACACACTGAAGAGTAGTCAGGCTCTATTAAGGTTGTTTACTTTGCAAAATGGAATTCTTCCCAACATGAGGAAGACATTGTTCCCAAAGCACAGCATCCTTATAGCCTCAACTACAACTTAGAATTGCTTGAGACGACACAAGAAGACAATCCTCCCCCATTCACCACTTTCTCTTCCTATGGGAGAACAGCCTCTGTAGCATACAACTTATTCAGCTGGCAACTAAAGGCTACTTACTAGAAATGTTATGCACAACCCAAAGAAACCCAGTAATAGTCTATTGCTTTCAGAGCAAGTATGGATACTGGCTAGAGCGCTGGACTTTAACTAGGGAGACCAAAGTTGAAACCCCTACTCAGCAATCAAGCTTTCTAAGGGGGCCTTTGAGCCATTTCATCATCCCTCGGTCTCATCGACTTTACAGGGTTGCTGTGAAGTTACAATGGGCAGGGACTATATATACTGCTCTGAACTCCTTGGAAGAAGGATGGGGTAAAATTGAGACAAGAGTACCTGATCAGCAAATTGGGTTATGTATCGTTGTAGTCTGTTCTGGTTATCAGTCAGCTCACATATTTGTATCAAAATATCAAAATCACAATATTTTTCTGCCAGAAGCGCAGCTAACTGGTGCTGCCCTAGGGAAACTGGAAAAACCAATAAGAGCAAATGCTCAGAATCAAACACGTTTATCTTGCCAACACCCCTCAGTACAGACAATAAACATTCACATCATGACAAAAACATGGTTTTTTTTAAAAAAGCGGTATACAGGTCACTGATATTTAATTTACCCCCCCAAATTTCAGATGTGTGCACAAACATGGACAGTGGGGCAGTTTAGCTCTGGATACCACATATTTGAACCAGTTGATCAGGATGCAGTGACAAGTTACATAGATTTGCCAAAGCCTCAGAAGATTTTATCTAAACAGGTTCGTCTTACTTAATTCAGAATAGTATTCTGCTGCCACTTTAAACAGTAACGCTTGTTTGCCATTTGTGGGCAATTAAAAAGCAAGACAGATTTGTTGTTGTGCACATATCACATTTGTTATGCTCCAACCATTCTGAGCAGCATGATATCCAATTCACATCAATGTGGTAGGAGACCTGCACTATAGAGCCAAAGAAAGGAAATAAGCATTGAAGAAATGTTTAAAGGTTTACAAACTGGCAGGGCAGACCATTGCTAGAGAGAGTCTTTTTGGCATCTGACATTTTATTTAAAAAGGGCACATGACTATTCCCACACTTTATGGTTTCAGCTGTGGGTGCTGAAGAGAGGGAGAAATGCCACTGCCTCTACGGAGATTATTCCAAATGTTCACCAAATAGCATGGGCATTTATTTTGCCTTTCAGGCTCGAATTAATAGGTGCCTCTGTTATTTAGCATTACACCTAATCCTGGACCCCCAGATATTGGATAAAAAAATCTGTATCATGGGGCCATGTACAGATGGCGGGGCGTTTCTATAAGCCTGGGGAACCCCCCACATATGTAGAAAAATCTGACAACATTTTAAAAAATCCAAAGCAAAGAAGTAATGTCTGTACTTGTGCAGATCTTGCCACTAAAACAAAAAAAATGCTGATGGTCAAAAGCTGAGCATTTGAAAAAAAATAAGGATGGCCAAAAGGAGAGGGAAAGCAAAGAAGTGATGTCTGTACATGTGCAGATCTTGCCACTCAAACAAAAAAAAAATGCTGATGGTCAAAAGCTCATAGTCAGTATTACAGCTGAGCATTTGAAAAAAAAATAAGGATGGCCAAAAGGAGAGGGAAAACCCTCCAGGGAGAACAAGAAGAAGTGAGTACCAGCAGGGGGATGAAATTTCTCCTCCCTCTCGAGTTCTCACAGGTTCCTGAGTACCAGCAGGGGGATGTCTCCTCCCTCTCGAGTTCTCACAGGTTCCATCTTGTGCAATTATATTCTTGGGCACTTAGAATCACAATATATGTGATGACAACAAATATTTGAATGCTGGGGCAACAGGCTTTTTCTGATTGAGAGAAAAAATCAGCTTTGCATTTTCTCATCTTAAAATCCAGTGCAGAACATGAAGATGATGTAAGCCCTTTCCATATATCTGTCTGCAATGGACTCAATTCCCCCAGGTGTCCCCAGTGTCCATGTGGCTGGACAAACATCTGCAGTGAAGTCCTTCATGTATACAAGTGCACACGCACAGGTTCCTCCTTACAAACAAAGGATGATCCTGACTGCATTGAGGAACATACACTAATGCATTTAAGTGCATACTGGGACTCACTGCAGATGTTCAGCTGAACACACACAGACATCTCACTCACCCTCTACATACATCTGAAGGTAGCTGATGCCTTCCATCTACACAAGGTTATGCAGTTTGAGGCTAATTCCATCAAAATCTTTTTGAAATATAAAGAAAAGCCCTGGGCTGGAATGCAAAATGCAGAGTGGAGATAAAGTAGCACTACACATGGATAAACTCTCATCTGCTGTTAAAAGGGTAGGATGATAATCTGAAGTTGAACACCAGAATTCAGAGGAGTACACAGGCACGGTGATTGTTCATCTAAGCAGCTGTTCAACAAAACTTCTTCCCTACCTCTTCAACTGTTTTAGGATTTGGGTGCAGGAGTATTTTAAAAAGGAAGTCGGAGGATGCTTAAGCAAAAACTTTAGAGATAATTTTATCAGTGTGAGATTCTGTATTTTGTAATCACGCTTTGCAAGTTGTTTCCCACATTGTAACCATCTTAAGGAAAAAACATTCCTTGCTAGGTGTGAATTTCATCCTTTTAGCATTTACTTTTATGACTTGATGCTGCAAGCAAAGAGAACTGTGCCATGAAAGCTAAATATTACTTGGGGGGGAGTATTCCTATTTCATTTCTTTTTGTTGGATTGCAAGCCATTGGGAAGGACCGTAAGAAGCTTGTAACATAGTATTAGCCCTCTAAATAATAGTAACAGCACTTACGTAGTGGCAACAGAAGTTCCGACCTTTTCTGTATATATTCCATTTCCAGACTGCTGTACCGTTCCTGATACTCAGGGCTGCCCACAGACTGCAGCTGGGAAACATAGCCATCCAGAAACCAATCTAGTAGTGCCACCAGCTGTTCTATCACAGTGCAACGAAGGTTACTGCTGACTTGAGGATAGACGACTTTCAGAATAATTTCATGTTGACGTATAATTGTGGACCGCACAGCACCAGATGCTTGAACAAATGGGAAAAAACAGTATCTTAAAACCTTCATATTTTACATAGTAATGAATATGGACATATGATAACGAGGGAAAATTAAAGGTAAAAATGTAATATGCAGAAGTAAGCTTGTTAACTACTTCCAGAGTTAAGACAGCTCAAAGAGAAAAAAGGTGAGCATTATTCTAGCTGAATAAAACCTAGAGGAAAGAACATCTCTCTCCCTCAAGCTTAGTGTTAGTTGTTATAAAACAGGCCTGCCTAAGTAGGATTAATGTTCCTTCTTTTGTACAGAACTGTAATACTGTGAAGTCTAAATTACTGAGCAATATACCAGTCCCAAGGACATGTTCAGAAGCTTCCATATTTGCTGGAAACGACATCTGATATACATTATTCTAGTTACACAGAATTCAGGAAACTATGGATTTCAGCCTCCTATGCGTAGGATATTATGCTACAACATTCTTAGCCTTGGATCGTACAAACACATTTATACATAGCATGAGAAGAGATCTGGTATCAGCTTTGTGCAGATTCCACCTATCATCTTCTGTCTCTCCACTCTACACAGGAAAAACATAATGGAAGAGTGGCTGAAAGACCAGACATACTTACAGTGCAGACAGCCATGTCAATTCTAAACTAGTACACTATAAGATCAGCTAGCCCAGGTGCTCAGGGTGAGCATGCAAGAAACAAAAGGCAAAAAAAAATCCAAAGGTGATTTTCCAGAAAGAACAAGTTAATTGGTAATAGATTTCCTCCTCTTACTGCAGACTGCTTTGCCTTCCATGCTATTTCTCAGGGTCCCCTGTCCCCCTGGGGGATCATTTGAGGGATGCTCAGTGGTCAAGGGTGGGGGCACAAACAGGTTCATTCCACTTGTGGAAGTGCTTTAGGTTGGCCAAATGTTAACTTGTGGATCCAGCCCAAACAATTTAACACTAAAAATTCAGCTTCCTCCTCTTAGTTATCGCAGCAGTTTTTTAAAAAAATAACACAGAACTCAAGTGGGGGCAACTATATGTGGCAAGTAAAGTAATTTTTGGTGTGTAAGTATTATATAATACAGAAACATCACTTTGTAAAATAGTACCGAAATATCTTAACAGTTTCATGATTTTTACCTGTCCATGGAACATACTCTGGTTCTGTTTCTCGGGGCTCTCTTATTGTATATAAAGAGGCTTTAGACTGGTGTTCATGGACAGCAGCTTGCAGCATATCCTAGAAATTATTGACAAAGAAAAAGTGGTGGCTTAACAACAGGAGACCAAAGTAACTTACTTTTTCAGTACTTGCTAATTTAATGTTCTATTTATTTATTAAAAGCCTCCAACTCTGGACACTGGACATCACTCTGCTGAATGGCCAAGGTCAGCCCACCCCATCCTAGTACATTACAATAATCTACAATGGAATTTACCAAGGCATGGATGATATAACCCTGTTTCTTGGTCTTAGTAGGAGGCAATGCTGGCAAATCAGTCATTGCTGTCAGAAGGCACTCCTGGCCATGGATGCCATGTAGGTTCTAGAGCAGAACCAGATCCAGGTGCATCCCCAAAGTCTGAACCAGATCCATCAAAGGATCAACGGGTAATCAGGGTCTCCCCCATCATACCTCTGTCTTGTCTGGCCTGACCCAGAGTACATTAATGTTACATGCTGATCAACTGTATTGACATTTTCATATTTGACAAACATTTGACATTTGGGTACCCTGAATTAAGATTTTAAGCCATGTCCCACCTTTTTCTATGCACTTTTATTTTAATTGCTACTGCAATCTTTTCCACAAGAACATAAGACCCCAATGGTCCATGTAGTCCAGCATACTGTTTCACACAGTGACTAACCAGTTATCCTAGAGGGCCAAGAAACAAGGCACAAAGGCCAAAGCCTTCTCCCAGTATTGACTCATAGTACTATCATTCAGTTGACAGAAAAATACCTTTACAAATTAACATTTTTTTCTCCTTCCTCCTTTTTATGCCATCAGTATACACTCTGGGGTCCTGTTTCTTACTAAGCACTAAATTAGGGCATCACCAAAAATCAAAAATTTAAGCAAAATGTTGCGCTCTCACACTGATATGTATGGACCAAAAAAAGTATTTCAAAAGGGAATTATGCCCACAGTTTACCAGGTCAGTGGACTGATTTTTTGCAATACTTTTGCCATTTAATACCTTTATGATATTGTTTACATTGATAACCATTTCCGCACAATCATCTGAATCAATACGTGTTTCCTTCAAGAATTGCTCCTCTTCTTCTAGTAAGCATTCAAAAATAGTATCTATCTGTGACACCTGAAAAAGAAACCCAAAAAGTAACATTGACACTTTATATATTTTATGGAAGAGTGTATTTTACATGCAGGACTGTTGGAGTTAGCAAAACAAATCTTGACAGAGTTTTTGCCATTTTATTTTTATCATTAAAATCAAGCCTTTTCTCCCCTAGCCATAATAAAGTGGTAGTAGCTTTCCCAGTGGAAAACAATTCAGTAATCTTTACACCCATGAGAAGTTTGGAGGCTCACATAATGAAGATATGCTAAAATATTATTCACATAGTTCAATTCTGTTCATAAGAACATTAAGATTAGATTAGAACAATGGCCCATTCAGTCCAACACCCTATGTCACTCAGTGGCCAAAACCCAGGTGCCATCAGGAGGTCCACCAGGAGGGCCAGAACTCCAGAAGTCTCCCACTGTTTAAGCACCAAGAATACAGAGCATCATTGCCCCACATAGTTCGCATAGCTACTGTTTTGTTTTCAGATTTCTGGTTGGTTCCAGATTCTACCATTCAAATCCTACTGCTTATAGGTAATCTCATCCTGTTGCTTGTATTGATTTACACCAGTTTGGTGTAGTGGTTAAGTGTGTGGACTCTAATCTGGGAGAACCGGGTTTGATTCCCCACTCCTCCACTTGCACCTGCTGATGTGACCTTGGGTCAGTCACAAGCTCTGGCACAGCTGTCCTTGAAAAAGAGCAGTTTGTGTCAGAGTTCTCTCAGTCCCACCCACCTCACAGGGTGTCTGTTGTGGGGAAGGGAAAGGAGTTTGTAAGCCGCTCTGAGACTCCAAGTGAAGGGTGGGATATAAATCCAATCTCTTCTCTTCTCCTTCTTCTTCTAATCTGCCTTGAGTCCCAAGTCAGACTATAAATAATGTAAATAAATAACCTAAGTATCTCTCCTTATATATAATTGAATAGTGGGTGCCAAAGTTCTAATTCTAAAATGCACTCCCTTAGTGTATGGCTGATGGCACTGCTCCTCAGCATATATCGCCACCAATCAGAAGGCAAAGCCTTGGTCCCGCCCACACCACAACTGCTACGACAACCTAGTCTTTTGCATATGGAAGCTGATTGGACTTCACTCCATTCCACACCTCAAACTCCCCCCCTCGCAAGGCAGTTGGAATGTCAGTTGCATATGGAATCTGCTGTATTCTGGTGGTGTGCAGGTCCCAGGTTCATGTTTTAAAAGCAGACTGACACTGTTTGCCCAAAGCCAGAGCACTCTTCCAGAGCCTCTTTCTAGATCCCGTTGTATTTATTTCCACAACGGGCCTTATTTCTAGTTCACCTATAATTTTAGCTTATGAATAGTGTCTTTAACTTACCTCTCTAAAGAATACATCTGCAGGAGTTAGACTAGGCGGTATGTCACTTTGCCTTCGGTTCAAAGCAATTTGTATTGCAGCGTTCACTACATCTGGCAATCTGGAGTGATAGTTCTTGAGAACAATGGCTGCCGATAACTTTTCAGCATGTTCACAAAGCAATAACCGAGTTGCCATTGGCAGGCCTCTTATTGGAAAACTGCGCAGACGTGAAAACAAGCCAACCTTGAACAGAGAAAACCGTACATAATTTTTTGCATCACACTGTGTATCAGCACCTATACTACAGAACAGGAGCAGGCAGAAAGTCACTCAGGAGTGACCAATCACTCTCCCGGTAATTAAAAGTAATTCTCTGCTCCTCCTCCAGTACTGTTTTAATCACTCTCTAGCACTTCCCTATAAAAGCTGCTGCAGCAGCTTCTCTCCGCTTTCTCTTTCATGTAAAGAATGAGGTCCATGTGTACATACATGAATCCTTGCTCTGGATGGGAAAGTGGTGTACTATCAACTTCCCCCCCTGCACCAAAGCTACTATTTCCTCCCCCAAGCATTACAAACCTGCTCTGAAACTATATATTTTTTATACATTGCCATTTTGAGACTGGCTGTACCCACCAAGCCATTTTGTAATGGATAGCCCCAAAGCCTCAGCTCCCAAAAACATAGCTTGCTCTCTTCTGCTTCAGAACATAAAGCTACCTACCTGACGAAGAAAGTCAATGAACAAAGAATGGGCTTTTGTCTTGTTTTCCAGCTGACGAAGAAGAATGAGGGATGAATGAGCGAAAGTAGCAGCTTCTGTACAAAAATGTTTTGTGGAAAAATTGAAATTTCAGTCCAAATGTATTGCTTTTCTAAATATAGTCCTTTTAAATATGTTCAATCAGATTACGTAGCTACTAGCATATAAACTTTCTTTGAATTTATGATAAGCTTGCAGTTAGGGTTAGGGTTCACCTGCCTGAATACTTGGATATCTGTTTTATAAGAGCATTCAAGCGCACAGTCCCCAAACTATAACCTGAAGTGCAACAATCCCAGAAGTTATATTAACAAGACATATTTGAACATGTCATTTAGTTCAAGGTGTTAAAATAGTTTTTGTTTAGGAACAGACCCATATACCCCTTTCTTTCCAAACTGTGGAGATATTACAATGCTTATATTTCTTTATATTCTATTGTCTGAAACTTCAATTTTACAGGAAGTTCTTACCTGGTACAGATTCAGCCCATCGTGGGTCAGATGAAGGGTAATCATCCACTAAGTTCACACTGATCTGGGTCACAGCTCTGTCCAGTTCAGCATCCTGATCTGCATCTGGGGGAAAGAGCTCATTGATGATGGTCTGTGCGTTGTCCAAATCATTCCTGCAGTGAAGAGAAAGGCACAATGAATGAGCTTTTATAAGGACACAACGTCAGCCTGTATAACCCAACTTTTTGTTATCCTGTTTTTAGAATGTAGTTATTGCAGTGCTGCATTTAACACTTCTAAAGAATTTTTTTGAAATCTTCAGTATCACTCTGTGAAGTCAATGACATTATGTACATGGCCACTCTGAAGCCTCCCCCCACCCCTGGGCACCATCCCCCTGCAGGGGTACAATCTTCTTCCCACAGTGCCAAAGATGAGTTACCGTGACACCCTGTAGCCTTGGCCATTCATCACCTCTACCTGCTCACACCTAGATGCTGGGGCTGCTTTCTCAACCTGAGTTCACCTCCCAGCACATTAAGCTTCTGTCCTGGCCATGGTACCCTTCCTGCAGGTTAAGCCAGGGGATGGGGTGGGAGCCAAGCTGCCTGGGTCAGGTAGGCAAAGTTGCTTCTGACTTCCCACTAGGCCAGGAATGATCCAGGAGACTAGGTACTCCATAGCTTGCAAATATAATATGGCTGGTTTTCCAACAATCCTTAATACACAAATGGAAAACTTTTAAAGGCAAAGCGGGTAACTTGATTAAAATTACTTCACACCACTGATATTGTACCTACATACCCTGCTATCTAAATGCATTTTGTACCTGCAATATTGTAAGAAAGTTGTTTTCAACAATTTAGTCTTATCTTCTTGTGATATAATATCCATTCCAGAAGTAACATCAAATTCTGGACCCTGAAGTATAAGAACAGAGAACAAAATTATCAGTCCTTCAGGAGGAATAATCTTTCCCCAAAGAATAACGTAATGTGACCAAAGATTCAAAACTGTCAGATTACTCAATAAAAGCCACCACAGGGATTCCATCTTTACCCCAAGTCAATCCTGTCAGGACAATACTTTTCCTGCTAGTCATACAAGTGTTCCATCTATTTATTACCTCATAATTTGATTCAGCTACAGATGAAGCAAGAGAATCTTCAAGGTCTTCAGGAAGCAAGGAAATATTTTCCCTTGAATATATAGCTATGAATCCACTTTTTCTGGTGAAAAAAATGGGAAGTCCAGCACAGGAACCTGCTCCCAAAATTCTGTCTCCTAAATTGAGAAAAAAGCATGTTGTACTGTGAAAATAAATTGAAGATTATTATAAACAAGACCACCAAGGTTTTGAGGGCTCTGAAATCAGACCTTAGATGAGAAAGGAAAAAGACACTTTATAAATAATTCCTTACATCTGCAATGACCTCACTGCTATGCAGCACAATTTGTGTTTTCTTGTTGAGCTTACCTACAGGAGTGGCAACACCAGTGTGATTTCACTCCTGGAATGCATCAGCACTCAAATGCATACTGTGCCTTCAAGTAGCCTTGTACTATTCTGCCTTACTAATCAAACTCTATGCCTAATCAAGGATCTTACATAACAGCGCCTACATCAAGTATTTGAAAGGGTGACTTCCAAAAGCCTATGTCCTACATCTCATCTCAGTTCTGACTGCCTAAGTTTTAGTCACTCTTTAAGATCCAAGGTTGGAAGGAAAGCAGAGACAGCCTTGTGTGCAGCACAGGACCTTAATGCTTGTGAATCTAAGATGGCAAAGATTACCGTCTTGAACAAAATCTTAACACAGTGCTGCATTCTAAAGGTTCTCCTGCCAGTTTTAGAGCCTGTATGCTCAAAACTGTCTACATAGGCAAGTCTAGGAAGCTTACATACTGAAGGTGCAGCAGCAGTTGTGGAAATCAGAGTGCAGGAAATTTCTGTTCACAGGAGCGTTGGTATCTTGCATACATGAGCTCCAGAAACACTACAGAGCTTGCGCAAGTTGAACCTATTCTAACCAATTTATAATGTATGCATTTCTTTAAAATCAGTAGCTTTCTTTAGAGCATGAGGAGGAATGTCGATGATATAACCATGTGTGGTTATTCGAAAGTCTCTCTCATGCCAACTCAAACCACCCCACTTCAAACTTAATGCCGACTGCCAAGACTTATGCCTATGATTTTTCTAAAAAATCAGTAGTTTTAATCTGTTAAATGTCTGGGTTACTTATGCATCTAACCTTGAAGAAACATGACAAAACTAGGGGGGAAAGTAGAGAGAAAATGACAGAAATGGAGCCAAAGCTTAATATAAACACAATACACAGCAGAGCTCTCTGACAGTGCCCTTTACAAACCATCTGTGTAAAACTGAATACCAAACCAAATACCAAAGTCAATTAAAATGAAATAGAGAATAATGGAGCAGCATTAGTATCAGGATATATTAGGAAGTTTTTATTGGATTTTTGTACTGCCAATGCAACTACAAGAGGTTATAGTACAGTTCAGGCTTGTTTTGTGTAAAAAAAACCCTTTACCTTGAGCACTGAATGTAATTTTTTCCTGTGGCAAAGAAATTCTTCCAGTTCCAGTTGAACAAGCAAATATTTCATCTTCTGTGTAAAGACAGGCAGCATGGCTGGAGAAGTCTGGAACTACTACTTTACATATTAGTTCTTCAGGCTGAAAATATTAGAGGCTACACTGTGACACTGAGAAGAAAAGAGTCACTGGAAAAGACAATAATGCTAGGACTCTTGGAGGACATTCATTCATGGGGTCACCATGTCAGAAGCGACTTGATGGCATTTGACACACACACATATACACTCTTTCTTACATGAACAAACCATAATATTTGGAACTAAGATGTTAGAGAAAACAAGTATTCTTTCAACGTTACACTTAGCACAAATGCACAGGTGCCAGCAGGGGTCATTTCATAGAAAAGAGCTAGGGGAACTCATTAGCATAACTCATTAGCATATGCCACACCCCCTGACATCACCGGAAGTGTGTCATAAGGCCACATCCCCTGACATCACCGGAAGGAAGCCCCGCGAAGGCCCTCCCTGGCCCCAGGCAGGCAGGGGTGGGGAGAGGCAGAGAGGAAGCAACTTACCCTCCATCTTCTCCTGCCTCCTCCTGGCTGAATGAGGGCCGGAAGTGGGGCAGCCGGAAGCAGGAGGCGGGGCTTCGTCATGTGCCCCACCCCCCGTACCTCACCCGGGGGAACTGCGTTCCCCCGCGTTCCCCCCCGAAATGACCCTTGGGTGCCAGACCTGTGGTTTGTGTGTGGTCTACTGCTTTGCAATAAGATATACAAGCAGGGATCTGCAAAGACTTGTGAGAGGTCACTCCATTTTCCCCTGCATCCCTTCCCCACACTATTTCTAGCACCCCTCATATCACCTTGCCTTTCTCTACTTCCCACTCTTTCTTTTATCTGCTTTCCCTTTTTTTAAACTGCTGCCATTTTCTGCTTTATTTATTATTTTCTTCACTTATACCCTATTTTTCAATGGGGACTCAAAGTAGTTTACATCATTCTCCTCTCCTCCATTTTAATCTCACAACAATCCTGTGAGATCAATTAGGCTGAAAGAAAGCGACTGGCCCAAAGTGAGCCAGCAAGCTTCCATGGCAGAGTGGGGCTTTGGCATTCTAACCTAACCATTACACCACACTGCCTCTCAGCTTCCCCCCCCATCCTTCTCCTGGCAACCTATCCCTAGTAAAGTCTGGCCAAGTTCCAACAGATGTGGGGTGTAAAGTTGCTCAGAAGAGTTGTGTGGTGACTGCTGCTGGGCCTGGTCAGGCAAAGTTGTACAAGGTAAGCAGAGGCAGCCAGGGGACCCAGGTGAGCTGTGTTGCCTCAAGATGTAGCCACTGGGCCCTGGGTGAGTTGCACAAATTACACGGTAACAAGCCAGGCCTAGTCCTTATGAGTCCTCCCCTCCTCCCTTTTACTGACAGAAACCAAGGTTTGAAGGCTGGCCATATTGTTGTGGTTACCAAGCAACTTCCACAATGGCCAGATGGCATTCTTTTCCTAAAGGCAGGTGCTGCTTTTCTTACTTTGAGGGACTTAACCTCCCCCAGAAGTATTTTTGAAGGCCTGAGATTCTTCTGCAAACCTGGGCTTTTCTCAGGTTTGTGAAAAGATCTGTCTTGGTCTGTTCACGGCTCCAATCTCTGGATTTAAATATCCACAGATGGGGCTATGCTGAGTATTACATATATTTATTGCATGCATATGCTTCTACTTGAATTGTCTTGTATACCTTAGGCACTAGGCTATATAATAGAACACACCCCTCTTAATCTCCCATCACAAAAAAAGTTTTACAATGGCCAACACAGGCCAAACTAATTCATACAACCTAGAAATATCTAATTTCTTAACACTAATGCAGAGTAAAATGTCTTGCACATTTGGACATACCAACTTATATCCAACCAACCAAAGGAAAGAACATGGATTCTTCCTAAGTTCCTGTGTGACCCACTCACCCCCCGTCCCTTTGGATCCTGCAAAGATTATTCCTTGGGTTGTAGGACCTACATGGATGAACAACCGTGTGGGGCCAGGAAGGCTGCAGTGAAGAAGGATCTGAAATTGTTCCCTCCTCCCTCTCAACAGAAGAGGGAGCAATTTTACCCCCTCCCCTGGATCCATCTGCTTGTCTCCATACCCAAAATACCAAGATTAATCTTTCCAGGGAGCAGAAGAGATTGCAGAGATGGAGGGTGATGGGAACTTGGGGGAAATCTGTGTACTGGTGATGGGTTAGATTTGAGTCTCCATTTTCAGTCACGCACACTCAGCCTTCCAATTCAGATGTACATCTATGGATATAGCCAGAGGCAGTTTCATAGTAAATGAAGAGGAAAACATGAGGAAGAAAAAGCATCTCAGCAATACAACCTATTAAAATGTTTTGCTAAAGAAGGTATTTGATGCTGTATACATATCTAAACCTCACAAGCCCTCTCATTACCAAATGACTTAATCTCAGTTTTATGCATTTCTAATCAGTCTTTGGAAACATTTAAACATAAAGCAAAATGCTCATTTAGCACAGAAATTACCTGAAAAGGTGGATTATACTGTGTGACCTCCACAGTTACACTGTCAGACATTTGATAGCCACTGTCCTCTACTGTTATCAAAGTGTAGTAGGTGAGACATGGTTGGTCGCTAAGATGCCAGGCTGCAGCCAAAATCACCACCCCATCACTATTTATGGGAAAGCAACACACAAGAGATTAGTGTCCAGTTCTCTTGCATCTTACATAAACTTGCATACACACTAGGATTTAGAATGAGAAACTTTTCAAACCAGCAAATTATACATGCAGGTGGACAGTATGTATGCATCTTGTCTGAAATGCTAGTTCTGTACTTGCAACAGCTGTATTTTATGCAACAGAACAAAGGCAATATGCAAAAGAACAACAGAACAAGTGGGGAACCCTTGCTGTGAACTAAACAAGAACTTACCAGTTTTGCTGCAAATCCAAATACTGCACGTTCACATCTCTTTTAATTTCTTCATAGTTGCTTTCAGAACCCTGTACAAATAATAGATATTTATAATGCCAGAAATAAAAATGCTACATTTTGTTTGCCAAATTTACTGTTTCTTACCCAAATCGCATCCATGATGTTTTCTCTAAGCACTCTAGTCATATCCCAGCTGAGAATGTGACGCTCCGTAGAATCATCTATTTCCCATTTGTGCAGATTTGAGCTGGTCATCGCATAAAATATTGAATTCTTTCTGTCCCAAAGAACACTAGAAAGCTGAATTACAAAACAATTATAAATAAATACTAGTATATTTAATACAACTATATCTTGATTGAATGTTTCTACGAGTAATGAACAGAATTGCTTAATGCCCTGGCTATAAAAACCAACATGTCCTCTGCAAGCCCCCTCTTTTTACAGGCTAAATACTGGAGTAAGAGCCACAATATACTGGACCATGAGAATATGTGCACTGCAGGGCTTAGCCACAAAATAACATAGCACAGATATTGTGTTCCCCTTTACTGATGGCACAGGTGGCTAAGATGTTAGTGTGACACATTCTGAACAGCACTCCTAACTGCAATGACTTTACTAGTTGGAAAAAGAATGGCATTTTCCAAGCAACGACACTGGACCTTGAATGCTGGGAAAAATACAGTTTGCACAACTTAGAAGTGCTTCTAAGGGGGTGAAGGGAAAGGAGTTTGTAAGCTGCTCTGAGACACCTTTGGATAGTGAGGGGCGGGGTATAAATCCAATCTCTTCCTCTTTGAGGGGAAGGATGCGATTCTTCAGCAACGAACAAGTGATAATTGCACATTTGGTGCATTACAGAAATCTATGAAAGCATTCATATTTGGGGGGCTTTAATGTTTCATGCACATTTACTGAAATATTTAAAAAAAACACTTACTGCAGCATCACTGCTAGGAGACAAGATCCCCAGTAGAGAAGAAACCCTTCGGCCTATGCCTGAAAACATGCCTTGTCCTTGTGGTAGACCATGCTGATGAATCTTACCAGTACTGTCTGGTGTCAGACGCAGAAACTGGCTCCTTGAAGATGACAAAATAAAGCTTACTCCCTGGGGAAAAAATTGCCAGTTTAGAAGACAGATCCAGTACTGCCTTTCTGTAGAAACAGCATAAAGTTTGCTTTTGTTTTTAGATACAGAATGCAAATTTGCTTTAAATCCAACTCAAAATAAACTTGTTCAATTCTACAAAAATTATAAAGAAGCCCCCCTTCTCTTGTGGGTAACTGAGTTAGATTCAGTAATCTGCAATCCTTGCATGAATGGGGCCTTCCCCACTTTCTCTTACCCCTAGTGGTCCCCTTCTGGCCCTGGGAAACTTTATTCCCAGAGGGTCAGGAGACCCATGCAGAGTAATAGCTATGTGGGTCGGGGGACTGCAGTGATGAGAGCAAAATCTGTCCCTCCTCTTCATCAATGCAGCCCCCTGACCCAGGTGGCTATAACTTCATGTGGGTCTTACAACTCTAGGAATCAATTTTCCCAGGGTCAGGAGGGACTGCAGGGGGAAGGGGAATATTTATAGCCATTTGCTTACAGATTATTAGATCTAGCCTTCACTAAATGACAAGTAGTAATCCGGTTTTTATGGAATGTTAAAATAAAAGTTACGGGAATTATTTGACCTTACAGTTTTTACTTTACCTTTACAGCAGTTAGAAAACTGCAGAGAGCACCTCCAAAGTCTACAAATGTTTCAGTAAAGGAACTTTCGTGCACGAGGGTGGGCCAATAGCGTATTGATCCTTCAAAAGTGGCAACCATTACTGACACAGACTTGCAAAGACAGAAAGAAAGATACAGATTAGGTAAGTACTCTTGAGTTCCAAGGCATTTTTACAATACAAACATAAATTTCAGTATCATGGCTCCCAGACAGGGTGTACAATTATGTGACAAGATGAGGAATCTCTAATAAAATAATCTCAGCAGTGCAACAAAACTGCCACATGCATAGTTCTGTTTCAAAGTAATTTAAACACTAAGTTGCACTGAAAACTCCTCCTTTAGGAAAAAATCCTAATCAGAATTTAGACAGACAACAGAACGTTAGTTCAAATTTTGCTGTGCTTATTTTTTTCTGGATGAAAGGGTTTTCCTGCAATTTATTATTTCAAAAATAGATAGTCTTAAAGACTGAAAATCAATATAATCACATTATAACATAAAAAGACACATTCAATAAAAACACTACTGTTCAACTTATAATTTTAACTGCATTACAAGTATAATTTTCAAATGATCCCAGGACAAACTACATTTACAAGTAATTTCCAATAGTTAATAAGTTGAAATTGCTCACCTGTAAAGAATATGTTTCACCAGGGAGATTAAGACAAGATATTGCTACTAAGCTTGAACTCTGCAGATAGTCACTAGGTGGCAACTGCAGTTCCTTGCACACGGATAACTACAAAACAAAAAGAAGTATATCTTTTGTTATGGTGATATTTCAGATTAGAAAAATGTATTTATATTACAAAAGATACCCTAAACGCTATTTTAGAGAGGTTTTCAATTCTTATGTTTGAAATACACAGCCAGATCTACTTAATTTCCTCTTCGTGTTATTCATAAAACCACCTTTATTCCAGTAGAAAAAAAGAGTCCAATAGCTCCTTAAAGACTAACAAAATTTCCAAGCAGTCTTGACCATGATATGCATATCCTTTTTTATTAGGTTAGACAGTTCAAGAAAATGCTATCACAAGTAGACCTGAATTCAACACAGATAGAGGTACAACAGGAAGCACAAATTCCTTATGTTTCTCTGTCATCTATAACATCTTTGTCATTTTTAACATCTATAAAGACATACAAGAGTTCCCAGTGTGTGGAGCACAAGCACACAAAAAATTCATTTTAGATACAACAGAGAAGTAGGCAGAACAAAAGTGTTTTGTATTCCTCACTCATCCTTAAGTTAAGGTCCAGTTCTCATATAACAGTAGTTGCTATGGCAAACATCTTTGCACACTGAACAACTACAGATGAAAGTTTCCATGACTGATTGCTCCTCTGCACGCAGGGAAAACTTTATCTCATAGAGAAGGATTCTAGTCTCACTCCCTGCACAACATACCAGTTTCATATATTTGGGACCTTTTTTGAATATGAATGCACATTTCATCATGTGATCCTTCACTTGCAGTTTAAAGTGGTACTGTCCGTACACAGGTTTATCATCTTACTAGTTCTTCATGACAGCTTGACAATGCAATGCTATGAAATGCCCAGTGAAATCAATGGTATTAGACTGGAGTAAAGTTGTGCAAGAATGCACTTTAAGTCTACCTGTTATGGAATGAAGCAAGTTTTTGGTTTACCTAGGTAACCATATCCTTTGTAAACAAAATGCAGTCAGTTCACCTAATGGAATATGGATTCACTTTTGGCAATGTTACAAACAGGCCACACAAACTATATTGCTCATCTCCCTTATACATAAAAGCCGAATGGTGGTGGCACTTCTCTAGAACATTCCACACACTCCAAAATCAGTTCGCTCTCTGATCTGTCATTCAGAAGGTCTCCCTATCCACTGGCTGCTTTGCCTGAGTCCTGCCTCCAACATTCTAAACATTTTGCAGTTCCTTTCCCCCCCATAGCCAGTCAGAACACAGAGGTTATTTGCATATGCAGCCTCATTGGCCTCTGCCTCGGAACACAGAGGTCGTTTGCATATGCGACTTGATTGGCTTTTGCCTCTTACATTCTAAACAGTTTTGCTGTTCTGAGGTAAAATGTGTCCAATCTCCAGGTGAGGGCTGGAGATCACTCAGAATTCCAACTGCTTTCCAGATGGCAGAGATCAGTTCCCCTGGAGAAAATGGTGGGCTCTGTATCCTTATATGCTGCTGAGGTGGCCCCCATATGACAGCCAATGTGACGTAGCAGTCAGGGCTTCAGAGCACGGGAGAGGCTGCAGGTGTGTGGGAGGTGGAAAGCTGAAGAGTGAGGGGGAAATAAAGGTAGGTTGATGATTGGCTGGGAAGGAGATAGGGTTGCCAACTCCAGGTGGGAAATTCCTGGAGATGTGAGGGATGGAGCCTGGAGAGGGTGAGGTTTCAGGAGGCGTGGGACCTCGGACAGGTACAAAGCCATAGACGCCACCCTCCAAACCAACTATTCCCTTCTGGGGAACCACCGTTGCCAATCTCCAGGTGAGGGCTGGAGATCACTCAGAATTACAACTGTTCTTTAGGTAGCAGAGATCAGTTCCTCTGGAGAAAATGGTGGACTCAGTGTCATTATACCCTGCTGAGGTCGCCACAGCAAATTGACACTGAGTGTCCAAAGCAGGGGCACCCACCCAGAGCCTCTTTCTAGAGGTCGTTGTATTTATTTCCACAATGGGCCTTTTTCCTAGTTTCTAATAAGATTTAAAGGATGTAGTCTTAAGCACACTTACTTGGTAATCTCCTTAAAATCAAGCATGTCTTCTTCCAAGAAAGAATGAATAATCCTGGATACTCACTCATCCCTTTCATTATTGTTTGAATATATATTATATTAACAGGTAAGGTAAAGGTTCAAAGAGAATACACAAAACTCAAGCTTGTACTTTCAGTTTCACTTAATGGCCAAATATCTGACTCCAAACTATACAAGCTCTAAATCTTTCACAAAGAACACTGTCAGCAAACGTGAAAGAGGGAAACTGATGCTAACTTGCAGAATGCTGGAGCCTGAGTGTTGACTGGAGTAGGTTGTAGGGACCATGTTACTCCAGTCTTGTTCCACCTACACTAGCTTCCAATTTGCTTCCCAGCTCAATTCAGGGTTCTGGTATTGACCTTTGAAAGCCCTGTATGGCCTGGGACCAACATACCTTAAGGACCATCTTCTCCCATACAAACCTGACCGCTCACTTTGGTCAGCCTTGGTGGCCCTGCTTTGGTTGTCCCCACCAACTGAGGGCCTTCTCTGCCATCACACCAAAACTTTGGAACTTCCCCCCCAGGGAGACTTATCTGTTTCCCTGTTTTGGTGTCTGTCACCAGCAAGTGAAGACTTTTTTGTTTCATCTGTCATACCCCCAATAACAGTTTTGGGCTCTCCTTCTAGTGTTGTTTCTTTATGAGTTTTTAATTGAATTTTATACTTTAACTGCATTTTAATTGCTCTGTTTTAATGTTTTATGTCCACCACCTTGTGGACCCTAATCGGGTAGAAGGTGGCATAAAAATGTTTTAAATAAATAAGTAAACTTCAGTGGGCTTCATACTACTGGCAGTGTTTTGAGCTTACTTATTGTCCTGCTGTTTAAACGTTTTATTTTAAAGATCTACAACATCAGCACAAAAATCTACATTAGATACTGTAGCCTACTGTTGATTTACCTTAGCAACTGATGACTGACTGATCTTCCAAATAATCAGTCTGTCTCTGTAGACTAGCCAAGCCCAGCCACTTTCATCCAGCTGTATACTCACAAAGTCCTCAGCTAAAAGAACAAATTGATAGAAATAATGTATAAAAAACATTGATAACAAATCCTCCAGTGGCACTTTACATTATACTAGATGGCAATCTCTGTACCTAATACTGTTGTCAGACAATGATCATGTAAAACAACTAATTGAACAAATGTTATAGCAATATAAAAATAATAAAAGTAACATTGTCAGCAGTACCTCAGTAGATCACCACAAGCAATCTCTCTTGCATAATTACAAACGCTAGCCATGTATATCTGGATCCCAACATGCACTCTGTGCTGTTTAAAACAGGGATCCCCATCAATCTCTAGGGATGCTAATACCAGTTGTGTGTTCACGATAGTAATCAACAAGAGGGGGACCCGCGATACTCGCGGGGGGGAGAAGAGCTCCGTTTCCTCCATCCCCCCCGCTCGATCTCCCCGAGTCGGCGGCGGTGGCGGTGAGGCCAGTCCTCCCCCCCCGCCCGGCTCCGACCCG
>NW_015172579.1:55826-66160 GCF_001447785.1 Gekko japonicus
CCCCCCCCGGCTCCGAGGCCGGTCCTTCCCCCCCCTTTGCTGGGCTCGGTGGCGGCGGCGGCGAGGCCGGTCCTCCCCTCCCGCCCTGCTCCGAGGAGGCAGCGGTGGTGGCGGTGAGGCCAGCTACAGAGCGTTCCCTGCGCATGGGACGCTCTGTTACTTTCGGGGGGATTTAAACATCCCCCGGAATTTTTTTTCAACTTTTAGCATTTTTGTGCACAAGTGGGGACTGCCCCACGTGTGCACACACCTCTCCCTGCCCCCCAGCTGCCCCCGGACGCTGATTTAGCAATCCGCACTCCAGGGGCAAGTTTGCTATTAGATATATAGATAAGCAGCAATTTCACCATTACATAATTTCAACGGTATTAAAAGACTGAATCACTCACCATCAGCCATTCGTAAGGCTTCTATTACTTTCACTGGCAAAGAAGCCCCAAAAGCTTTCACATCATAGTTGACAGTTTCACTTCCTGAAGGGTGGTGGAAAACTCTTGTGGGCGTACCTCTAAGCAAAAGAGTTGCCATTTTCAGTATTCTTTGTCTCATTTAATTAGCACTATTTATTCTTTTTAGTAACTGTTTAATGATAAATCATTGTTATAGTAATTTATTATTGCTGGAAGAAAGAATACACTCTCTTCAGCTGTTTAACCAAATCTACTACAGCTTCCCACTGAAAACAGAACTTAAGTTTCTAGAATCTGCACATTTTTAATTACTGTAAACAATGTAACATCAACCCGGTAAGACTGTCAGATATTACATAATTCAGTAAGGAAGGCACCTAGGATAAAAAGCCTTTTCCTAAAAGCATCCTAATCAAAAGACTTGAGCAACGTTGTTAATGAAGGACGTTCGTAGGGTCGTCATCAGTAGGAAGCACCTTGACGGCACATAACACTCACAAAAGCATCCTC
The DNA here is from genome assembly GCF_001447785.1 of Gekko japonicus. Taxonomy (NCBI): domain Eukaryota; kingdom Metazoa; phylum Chordata; class Lepidosauria; order Squamata; family Gekkonidae; genus Gekko; species Gekko japonicus. The sequence continues at coordinate 56,747 of NW_015172579.1, forward strand.
CGGGGATTAGAACTCGCGACAGACGATCAAGGCACGCAATAATCTGCCGTCACAGCCTGACATGCCTTCCACCTTGCCCGGCGTCCATACTTAGCCTCCTCCCCCCACCTGGGGCACAAAAAGTGAATCCTCCACAACCAGCACTCACCGCGCAGACAGGGCACCGGAGTTCCGCCTAGAAGCCGGAGAGAACAGCGCGGGCGAACTGACTGACGATCCTGCCAGGGCTTGGTTCTTTCTACCTCCTGGCCGGAGGCTTCTTCGGCTCGACCCGCCGCCGCTTGGAGCATGAGGGGAACCGGGGACGGAATGCAACATCGTTCCACCAGCGCCGTAACCACCACAATTTGATGCCTCCCGTACTACGGCTGGGGAGCTCTCGCGCGCCTACTGTTCCCTCTTGGCACAGCGTCGCTCCCGCTTGCGCGCTCAGATTTTACGTCATCGGTCTGTCGAGGACAGGATTGGCTGAAAGCCGTAGCTGTTTTGTCCTATTAAAATCCGCTAAAGAAAGATGGTGGCGAATGCAGGATGGTCGAGCTAGGCGGCGGGTTCTTTGTTTCTTGTCATATGATCTATAAAGAGCCTTGAGCGTTTCTTCTGGAAAGCGTGGCATAAGTCTTATGAAGAAATATTGAAACGCGTATAGTGCGGCAGGAGTAATACTGGCGAGCTCACCGCACACACCGCCTACCAACCTACACGCGAAAGAAAGTAAAAGCTGGCTCTACATGGATCCTGTAGTTTTTTCCCACCAAACTCTCTCAAATTCATTATCAAATCAAATATCAAAGCCAGACTGAACCTTTAAAAATACGGATCCCATACTTTGCAGCGCAGCAATGGCACGAAAACATGGATCCGAGGCATAGATCCTCATATTGTCAGCTCTCGGTTGGAAAACACCTGGAGATTTTGGGGGTGGAGCTTGAGGAGAGAGGGGTATGGGCAGAGGAGGGACTTCAGTGAGGTATAATGCCATAAAGTCCACCTTCCTAAGCAGCCATTTCCTCCAGGGGAAAGGATCTCTGTTGCCTGGAGATCAGCTGTAATCCCAGGAGATCTCCAGCCACCACCTGGAGACTGGGAACCCCAATTTCATACATTGAAGCAAAAGTCCAGTAGCATCTTAAAGATTTAACAAAATTTGTGGCAGGGTATGAGCTTTCCTAGAAAAAGCAGTTATGCTTGGATGGGTTTGCGGCAAAAGGAAACCTGACCACCAAAGAACAGGGTGGCTAGACACTATAAAAATCGACACCAACCTGAGCATGGAACTACTCAAAGAAACAGTACAAGACTGGAAAATGTGGAGAGAGCTGGCCTATAGAACCACCCAGAGTTGAACAGGACTGAATGGCTAACAATAACAACATGAGCTTTCCTGAATCACTGCTCTCTTCTTCAGACTAACATGGCTACCAATCTTGATTGAAACAAAAGAAAACCACCATATTGTAGATCATGTCTTTGTTGATAGTGTCACAAAAATCATGTGTCCACTGTTTTGTGGCGCCATGGTGGCACAAAAACATAATTCCAAAGCATGGATCCTCACCCCATAATCAAATCATGTCTCATATCCATAGCCACACATTACACCAGAAAAATCATGGATCCACTGCTTCGTGGGACTGCCATGGCACAAAACTGTGGTTCTGGAGCACACATCCTTATGGATCCTCAGGATTTTTACATTGCGTTGCTCTGAGCTCACTATCCAATCACACATCATGTTCATGGCGGCAGACTGCACAATAAAAATTGCGCACCCACTGCTTCATAGCACCATCATGGCCCAAAAAGATGGTTCCAAAGTGCAGATCCTCATGAATTCATATTATTTTTATGTGGGGCATTTTTCTGGTGTAATCTGTGGCCAAGGACATGATATGTGATGTGATGGGGAATTCGAGGTGACCCAGTGCAAAAATCCTAAGGATCCTGCTTTGGAATTCCAGTTTTGCACTGTGGTGCCTCCACAAAGCAGTGGATACATGATTTTTTTGGTGCAAGCTGTGGCAACAAATATATTTGATGTGATGGTGAGTTTGGGGTGACCCAGTGCAAGAATCCTGAGATTCCACACCTAGGAACCATGTTTTTGCACTGTGTCAGTGACTTGATGTAGCAGATTTGTCATTTTTGTGATATAATCTGGCTATGGACATGATATGTGATTTGATGGTGAGTTTGGGATGACTCAGTGCAAAAATCCCGAGGATCCATGCTTTAGAACCACATTTTGTGTGTTGTGGCAGTGCCTGATTGTTGTGGTGCAAGCTGTGGCCATGGATATGATACGTGATTGGATAATGAATCTGGGGGTGACAAAAAGTACAAAACATGAGGATCTGTGCTTCAAAACCACATTTTGGCACCATGATGGCTGGCACCACTAAGCAGTGGATGTATGGTATTTGTGGTGCAGTATGTGTCTATGGACGTGATACACAATTTGATAGTGAGTTTGGGGTTACACAAAAATCCTTAAGATCCATGACAATCTTATGTTTTTGTGCCATCGCAGCGCCACAAGGCAGTGGATACATGATTTTTCTGGTGTAATCTGTGGCTTTGGACATAATATATAGTTTTATGCTGGGTTTGGGGTTACCCAACACAAAAATCATGATGACCTATGCTTTGGAAGTACATTCTTGTACCATGGCGGTGCCATGAAGCGGTGGATACATGATTTTTGTGGTGCTGGCCTGACCTGAACACCCAAGGCTAGCCCAATCTCGTCAGATCTCAGAAGCTAAGACTAAGACATGATCTACAATATAATGGTGGTTTTATTTTGTTTCAACATAAAAATCATATGAATTCATGAGGATCTGTGTAAAATTATCTATATCCAGCTTCAACCTAAGCTCCCTACATGCTAATATAAGCATGCCTGCATTACTTTTGTTCCAACTTGTTTACTCCATCTGAGAAACCATGCAAAGCCAGCTTGGTTACCACTTGTACTGTGTAAGCCGCCCTGAGCCCGCACCCAGGGAGGGCGGGGTATAAATGAAATAAAATAAAATAAAATAAATAATAAATAAAATCTCTATCTGGTACTATTTGAATGGGACTACAATTGAGCAGGACTACATTTAGGTTTGAATTCCTACTCTGCCGTGGAATCCTGGGGCTAGACACTTTATCTGAGTCTAACCAGGGGTCATTTCGTAGAAAAAGAGCATATGCCACACCCCCTGACATCACCGAAAGTGTGTCCTCCCCACAGCCGGCGGCGACCTCCAGTGGGCACCAGCAGGGAGCTCCAGGCCCCGCCCTCCCGCACCTCACCCGGGGGGATGGCGTCCCCCCGCGTCCCCCCCCCAAATGACCCCTGAGTCTAACCTTCTTATCACAAGGTTGTGAGGATAAAATGAAGGACAGGAAAAAGGTGTTGTAAACTGCTTTGGGTTATTATGCAACAATATTCAATTACTGATTTTAAAAAACAAACATGTGGTGGGGGAGTGGCTACTGTCAGGGGACTGGGGACAGGACTAATACAGGAAAACCTGCCCAGTTGCTGATTCACTGTATTGGCAGCCATCATGAAACGAAAGTATATTCTGTGGAAAACCCCTCAATGTTATTACGTAGTTCTATATAATATATAGCTTTACTCTGAGAAAGGTCCCATGTTGATCTTTTAAAACTAAAATTATCAAAATATTTATGTTATTAGATAACATGAAATGATAGCTGCAGAATATATTTAATTCATGAAACGCTATTCTGACAACAGGATGGTATTATAAAATACTAAAGGGCGTGTCCAAAATTCATGTTTCATTTTAAAGCAAAATTAAATACTCAGAAGAAAACAGTGTTTGAGTCTGTAAACAGGCAAATAGTTTACAGCAGTCATGGAACTCCCTGAATTAGAGACATAATAAACACCCATGATTCTTTGCAGGACTAAGTAGTTGTAGTCCACAGTGGTGAAAAATGACATGAAAAGGATTTTAGCTAATGTGCAACTAGTAGGCTTGGGCTATACAGAAACCCCCAGACTGCAACACTCTTTACTGCAAAGAAAACATGCACATGCAGTTAAACTAGCAAGATCTGGTCATCAAGAAACCTTAATGGAATACACTTAACCTCAATGAATCGAGGCAGCTCCTCCATGGGTCAGCCATACAGAACTCAGTTGATACAGCTTGTCTCATTGATAGCTCTGCTTTTCCATGCTGCTGCCAGTTTCCAGCAGTCTCAAGGAAGCGCTGTAGACAGTACAGGTGATTCTTGTGGGCTAGCTGTTCTGAAGCAGCCCTCCGTGATGGCCATTTTAAATAGCCTTAAGTAGACAGGACTCAGTTCTAATGGAATTGTGATTAACTAAATTCTCACATTTTAGTATAGTGTCTGTCTCACCATACAGAAGATGCTTTCAGAAGAATGTTTGCCATGAAGCTGTATCTTGGTGCCTTTATTGTTTCAAAAACAAACGTAAGAATTGGACCTCATGTAGTCGACAGATAAAATAATCAGGAATTAATTTGTACAGCAATCAGGGCCGGCCCGAGGTTTTCTTGCACACTAGGCAAGGCTAGCTTATGGTGCCCCCCCCAGGCGAGGCTGCCTTGTGGCAACCCCCCTCACCGCAGATCTATATTTCTCCAAGCTAGCCCCTCCTTCGAAATCCATGCAAGGACCAGGGGTTGGGGGGGGCAACTTTGCTCAGGATTGCACGGTTAGGGAAGCAGTGGAGATCCTGAGGCAAAAAGAGGCACCGGGTGTTTGGCGCGCAGGGGGTTTCCTGGAGGGAGGGAGGGAGCCATCCTGGATTCCAAGCAGCTCCAGCACAGTCTCCAAGCCTGGCGCACCAGTCCCTGGCCTTGTTTTCCAGAGGGCCCTTTAGGTAGGGCGGTGGTTTGGGATTACGAAGGAGACCAAGTCACAGGAACAGGAGCCACTTTCCTGGCTATGTGCAGTTCACTCAGGGGAGCGGCTGGGAGACCCAGAGCGACGTCCTGCTTTGCTCTTCTCCCCCCCCCCCCCCCCCGCCGCTGCTGCCTTCCGCAACCGATTGGCTGCCTGGGAAGCTGGAGACAAAGGCCGAGGGACCACGGGCTGGGGCTGAAGAAGAGGGGCGCTCCCCGCCGCCCCTCCAGCAGCCAAGGCGGGTCAGCTTCTCGGAGAACAGAGAGGCCCGAAGCCCGGGGAGGACTGCCTAAGGAAATCAACATGGAAGCCGGCTCTTCAAACATCTGCCTTGGAAATATGGCCATTAGTTCAAGAGAAAGAGAGCCCGGCGGCTTCCCAGCCAGGACCACAGCAGAGGAAAGGCATTTTTAGAGAGGACAGAAAGAGTTGAATTTTGCCAAGCAGGTTTTTATGCACAGTGTTGTTGCTTTACCAGCGCCGTATTGGAGAGGAAACGGGAGACCCAGTCTGGAGCGGGCACCCAGAAAGCCATGCTGGGGGCGGGCGGGCAAGCGGCGGCAGGGGCCTCGCTGCGCCCCTCGGAGATCTGCGCTCTAGGCATTTGGCCTAGTTGGCCTAGTGGAAGAGCCGGCCCTGATAGCAATTTAATTGAGAGATATTCTAGGTCCTTTTAATAGTATGTCTGTATTTCATATGTCAGTTCAGGCTATAAACTATGGTGAAGACCAGAGAGATAGTGAAATAAACATGCAGTGGAAAATTTCATATCAGTATTGAGTTTGGTATTAACTCGGTCCCAGAGCTGTGAACACTGATGCTATACGTACTGGTTTGATCAGGATATGTAGTCTCACTGGGGCGTAAGTCAACGTGCCCAGAATACAAAATATCTTCCCCCGCCCCAACTTTCAGCAGAAAGCTGCAATTTACACCCATGTAAAGAGATAGTGCTTTAGTAGTCCCTTTCCCATTCACATGGAAGAGGTGGCACTGTAGGTTTCCATGTCATATATTTCTTCCACATACATAATCTGACTGTCCTAAACCATCAACCATTTTATACTACAGGCCATGTATAAACAAACCAGAAGCAAATGTGAAGGGGAAGTGAATTATATGATGCATATTTTGCTTATGTTAGTGGTACAGCTGCCATTGTTCAGTGATATGATCTACAAAACAGTTGCACACTTCTATGATTGAGCAATATTTCTCCCCAATGCAATTTTTAATAAAAGTTACTAGAATTCATACTCTGAGAAGTATTTGGTACTGTATTTTCAAGACATCTTTCATGAAATATGTAGAGAAATATTACACACCCTCTCACTACTAACATAATACCCTTAGAAACCTGGTATTTTTGGCCACTGTGTGACAGAGTGTTGGACTGGATGGGCCATTGGCCTGATTCAGCATTGGCTTCTCTTATGTTCTTAAGTGTTACAGAATCCTCCTGTAAGTGCTTCTGTCACTTTTAAAAAGTTGACTGCACCAATAGCTCACCTTTGTGTGCACACTACAGTAAGTAACGGCAGTTAACTAGGCATTGGTCGGATGAGGTAATAAATTCCTGCTTTGACTTATTAGAGACAACATGTGACTTTCTAACTGTCCCTCATTGTTGTCTTAAGCACTAAAGAAAGCCCTCTATCCACAAACTTTGTTTAAGAGTAGGTTTTTTTCTTTTTTGTTTTTAAAGGTACTTTATACAATTATGTAATTCCCTGTACAATGTCTGAGTTACGCACATTTTTATTTTATAGAAATTACAAAATCATCACAAATCTGATGAGGGACAATAAAATATACAAAGCATGGAAATACTTTTTTGGTATAGGAAATGGACCTAGCTGTCCCTCCCCCCCCCACCCTGTAACAGCAACAATTAAAAGACAAGATGGTGAAATATAGCAGCACTGAAAACTACATGTTTGCAACATAAGCTACAGTGTGCAATATAGACGAGTCTTGGAAACCAGCTTGTATGCTTGTTTTATAAATATGTAAATAAAACTATTTTACAACATCAGAAGTGTAAACAAAAAATTAAAATCCAGCCTTTTAAAATTGACGAAATGTTCAAGTATTAAAATACAACTGATCAGGAAGGTGGCAATTCCAAATAACCATATTTGGCAACAGAACCTACACAGCTTCAGTGGGACTTGCATTCAGCTATCTTCACAATTTTGGTCAAATGTCTTACTTTAAAAACTTTTAATTTAAACTCTACCAGGGAAGTTGTGGTTTTGACAAAAGCATTTTCCGTTAAATTAAACTGCAGTGCCATGTAATATAATTTGACTTGATGGAAAGTTAAAAGAGCCTCCATTTTAAAGGAGAACAATAGACAACTACTTGTTTCCCTTTGCGATAGAAAGCAGAAGAAAGGCTATCCAAGTTTTAGACTGCTTAATAATACTAGAAAAGCATAAAGGAATAATTTTGTTCTCTGCACTGAGCCAACTAATCTAAGATATTATCCCTCAAAGTATTCCAGTAGTTAACCCACCTCTATCCATAATCTTGTTTAAGCATATTTTACATTAGAGGATATCTGTCTCCAGGCTTAGTTTGTTAGAAAGTGCTTTGAAATTACTAAAACTGCAATCTCATACACACTTGCCTATAAGTCTTATGATTTAAATGGGACATTTCAGGATCTGTATATATTCCAAAAAACTGCATTACACCACGTCAGACCACTGGTCCATCTAGTGCAGTACTATATAACTCAGCTGGATGTGGCTAGTCATACGGAGGTCTGAAATCCCTTTCAAATGGAAATGCCAGGGACTGAAACTGGGACTTTTCCATGCAAACCATGTACCTCCCACTGAGCAAAGCTCCATCTTTTAACACTGCACAGGATTGGGTCCCATGTTCTGCAGCTTAAGTTTCAAAACTCCTCACTAATTTTAATTCTAATCACACTTTTCAGAAGGGATTCCAGGACAGTATGTGATTTTAATGCAGTCTCAAAATAGCTATGTTTTAGCTAAGGTTTTAAAAAAAAAAACAGGTAGACACTCATACCATATCCATGACCCCCCCCAAAAAAAAAAATTAGAAAAATATTTACAGTCTGAGAGCAGTTCAGTGATGGATATTCTCATACACATACAATTATTTAAAACTCTGAATAAAAAGGTTAGCACAGCCAAGTTTTGAAATTCTTGGGGGAAAATATATATTATATATTGTGCATAACTTGAAACATAAATTAATTTTTTCCTGTTTTACATTTCTATTCTTTACATTCTATTGTGGCTACAAAAAGCTCTCTTTCAAGATTTTACATTTATCATAACATTTTCACTATTCTGGACAAAAGACTGTTTCTTCATTAATTTGCTGAAAAGTCCATTTGGATTTGCAAGCAGTGTTTCATGCTTTCCACACTCAATAATTCTGCCTTGGTCAAGAACTGCAACACAATCTGCGTTCTGAATGGTGGAAAGACGATGAGCAATAATGAGGACAGTCCTCCCTTCCATAAGTCGATCTAATGCCTCCTGGACAAGGTATTCATTTTCAGCATCCAAAGCACTAGTTTGTGAAGAGAAGGAAGCAAAAAAGATAGGTTATTTTCCCTCAATCATTTTTAGGGGCTGTCAATTCTCTCTACTCTCTCATGGATCACTGCCTTGACGTGGCGAGGGGCTTGCGTGGTTCAATGAGGCTGTGGGCTATACCATGGAGGACCACCCAGGATGGACAGGCCACAGTGGAGAACTCAGACAAAACGTGAACCACTGGAGAAGAAAATGGCAACCTACTCCAGTATCTTTGCCAAGAAAAGCCCATGGACAGTAACAAAAGGCTAAAAGATATGACGCCGGAAGACGAGCCTCTCAGGTCGGAAGGTGTCCAATATGCTACTGGGGAAGAGCAGAGGGCAAGTATAAGTAACCCCAGAAAGAGTGAAGCGGCTGGGCCAAAGCTGAAAGGATGCTCAGTTGTGGATGTGTCTGATGGTGAAAGGAAAGTCTGATGCTGCAAAGAACAGTACTGTATAGGAACCTGGAATGTAAGATCTATGAATCAAGGTAAGCTTGACGTTGTCAAAAATGAGATGGCAAGACTGAACATCAACATCTTGGGAATCAGTGAACTAAAGTGAATGGGAATGGGCGAATTTAACTCAGAAGACCATAAATGGTTAAAACACCATTTAACTCAGAAGACTACTGTGGCCAAGAATCCTGTAGGAAAAATGGTGTGGCCTTCATAGTCAACAAGATGGTGCGAAAGACAGTAACGAGATACAATCTCAAAAACGACAGAATGATCTCAGTCCAAATCCAACGCAAACTATTCAGCATCACAGTAATCCAAGTCTATGCCCCAACCACTGATGCAGAAGAGGCTGAAGTGGGCCGGTTCTATGAACTAACCGGTTCTAGAACTAACACCAATAAACGATGTCCTCATCATCATAGGGGACTGGAATGCTAAAGCAGGAAGTCAAAAGGTAACCAGAATAATGGACAAATTTGGCCTTGGAGAACA